>NW_008650921.1:0-17175 GCF_000695815.1 Acanthisitta chloris | reverse complement strand
GAGTCCCAGCCAAGGCTGGGCTCCCATGCCCCCATGGTGACCAGCAGAACTCCCGGCAGCAGGCAAGAGGGCTGGAGCAAGGAGGCAGCATGCCATAGGAGCAGAGCATGGCAGGGCAGACACCTCTGCCCTAGGGTGCTCAGAGGGTCCCATCCCACCAGAGGACCCTCAGCAGGTTCCTCGAAGAGGCTCCAGAGCCGGCAGACCCTTGTGGGTTCCCACCAGCCGCGGCGTCTCAGCCGCTGCTGCCAAATGTTTGGGGGAGAGGAGCCAAGTCAGGCAGTCAGGAGATAAATCTGAGCTCTCTCTGGCTGCACTGGGACTTTACTCAGGATTAATTGGAGGCAGCGGTTCTCCTCCTGCTCCTCTCCCCCCCACAGGGCCAGGGCAGCCGGGTTGGCAGCCCAGGCTGGCCCAGATCCTCGCGGGAAGCTGCTGACATGTTTTCAGCATGAGGACGGTGCGTGTGTGTTCGAGCTCAGGCGCAATCACTTGTGGAGGTGGGAGGAGGAGAGGGATGTGCTAAACTATGAATGAGCACAGATCGGAGATGTTCCCTGCAACCCTGACAGCCTCTCTCCCTGAAATATTTAGAGGTGCTTGCAAGATGTTGTTAGATCTGGCTGCTCATGGGATTGCTTTTTTTTTCCCTGAACAAAAGCCTGGCGTCCACCTGAAGTTAAAGCTAAACTAAACAGTAGGGAAAAATAAACACAGTGCTGTAAAAGAGGGACAAGAGCCCCAGCACTAAAAGAGCTGGTGTGGAAAATGGGAGTGGGAATTGCCAATGGCTGGTTTATTAGCCGCACCGCACCAAAAACATCTGACGCTTGATACGAGTTGCAAAATGCAGCCTCAGTGCAGCAGGATAAGGCATGAGGAGATGTCAGTGCTTGTCATCCCAGAGCACTGCAACCCCGCTCCTCACAGCCTGAATTAATCAGTCTGCCAGGAGCAGTCTTGCTTTGACCTCCGCCCTCCCCTCCGCCCTCCCCAGCAGCAGAGAATCTGGGAGTTAAATGCAGTTTAAGGACTACCTCTTTCCCAGCGCAAAGCCTGGATATACCCAGGATAACTGCGACTGCCCTGAGCCACTGGTAACCCCCTCACTGCGAGTGCCAATGGCTTCGGTGCCAAGGGTGCCAGCACGCATCGAGCAGCGGTCTCAGCCTGCGGCCGCCCAGCATCCTCCTCTGGCGTGTTATGGCGAGGATGTAATTTCTAAAATAACACGTTACTCTTGCTTAATTATCCCACTTTATAGAAGTCACTTCCGGCGCCAAGCTCGAGTTATGAGATGCATTTCTGAGCTGTTGTCTGGGTGCCAGAAAAGAAAAAAAAGAGAGAGTCAGAGTTATGATTGTTATTGGAATGTTTTATTTTGGTTTTTAGTTGTCTGGATCTCTGTTATAAAATGTATGAACTGCAAAGGAACTGAAATCTTTATGCTAACAATATTAGCTTCTCATTTCTAGACTGAAATACTTACGGCTCTTCTTAATTCTCTTGGAAATATTCTCTGTGTTTATTTTCTTTCCCAAAAATGTTTATGTAACTTCCTCTAGAAGCTCCATTTTTAGTTAATTAACTCTTTTTGTACAGAAATTCCTTAGCTCTGTTTCCTTGTTAAGACCATAGTTGCACCTCTGCTAAGTTCACTAGGTTTCCACCACCACAAATAGGTTACTTATAGGGTTTTGGCTTTCCTATGAGCAGACTCAGCCCTGATACAGCTTCAAAGATGCTTGAGGAGCTGCAGGAGGTGCATGTCCTCTGTGGTTCCGTGTGCTTGGAGCCAGCATGGCCAAAGGTATAGCAGCAGGAGGAGTGGGTGCCATTCCAATGGTGATGGTTTTGACAGCACCAAAACCTGCTCAGACAGGGATCTGGGGGTAAAAGGATGACAGGAACAGAACCTGCAGGCTGAGGTCACTCCACGCTCATCTCCATGGCTGCAGCATGAGGCAGTGGGGGAAAAGGTGTGCCTGGAGAACCCAGTTTGCCCCAGGTCCTCCTCCTGAATGGCATAGCTGAGTCAGCCAAGCTCTCTCCACTGCCTTCCCCAGCCCCTTTGCACGTCCCTGCCACTGTCTAACACCTTTTCACTGTAATGTCATCTGAAGATTTAATTAAGGTGCTGTTTGTTCCCTCTCCTAGATAATTAATTGAAGGTGTTAGATAAAACCAGGCCTAACACCGATCCTTGCTGGGTCTGAACAGCATCTTCCAGCTCAAGGTATTATTGTTCCCTTTTGTTTCAGATCCTTCAGCTTGTTCTCAGCCCCTGTGAAAAGGCTTATATCCAAACCAATTTGAATTAATTTTTCAAGCAAGATACCACAAGACTGAGATACTATTAAAGGCTTTGCTAGAAATCAGGGTTCATTAGAACACACCCGGCTTGCCGTTCCCTCCCCTGCACATTCTGCCCTTCAATAAAAAGACAAAAGAGGAAAAACAGTTTTACCTGCCAGGGCTTTGGTGTTTAAGCCAAAGGACGTGCGTGGCTGAAGGGAAACCGATCCCTCACATGCCACAGCAATGAGAAGGTTTTGGCAGTGACCTTGTATGTCCTCAGCAGTGGTGAGCCTGGCACAGCACAGTGGTGGTCCCAGTCGTGGCAGCTCCTCAGGATGATGCCCAGTGATACCAGCATTGCCTTGGGCAGTGACAACCCAGCCTCCAGGTGTGCTGCCCCAGTCCCCTCACACAAACACTGTGCCATGGCTGGGATCAAGGCTGAGATCCAAATTGTGACATTTTTCAGCTTTGTTGAGCAAGATACACTGGCTCCTCCGAGGTGACCTGAACATTGCATGTAATCACCAGCAGTTCCCCTGGTCACAAAGGCCCTGGCATTTCTCCTTTCCTTTCACCAGCTGGTCCCAGGGGCTAGGACCACCCAAGCCTGGCCAGTTGCAGCAGCAGTGCTGGGCTCTGGAAACGTGTTCGTGATGTCAGGCAGTGCTCTGTGCGTGGCCAAGGGATTTCTCCTCGGAGGTGTGAGGAGAGCCCAGCGCAGCCACCCCACCAAGCACTTTGCACTGCTCAGCACCATTCCCTTTCCCTTCAAGTCAATGTCTCTCTCCCACACTGGAAAGAACTCTTAAAAATGATCAAAGGAGCCGGAAAGCTTTTGCAATTTCTCCTCTAAATGGAATTTTATAAAGCAAGCAGAATCCAACAATTATTATTTAAAAAGAGGGTGCTATGAGCAATGGGGATTTTGTAATGAGTCGATTTGAGCATGTTCTTGCTCACCGCCCTGGTGCCTTTACCCTCGCCTTAGTGTGAGATTTTTAATGCAATTAGTAAAAAGTGTTCAACTGCAAATATACTTGCAGCACAATGCGCCCTGGTTTGCCACGCTGCCAGCACCTTGCAGCCAGTACAGGAAGATGGATGATGTCCGAAGGGGTTCAGTCCCTATTTCTTCTCTCTCTCCAGAAAGATGCAGTTCACAGCATCAGCAAAGCTCCGGGCTGTGCTGCTCCAGCAGTTGCGAAGAGTGGCAGCACACAGGGCAGAGTGGGGCTAGGAGAGGGTGCCTGGTCTGTCCTGATAGCCATGAGAGAGCAGATGGGAGACCCACGTCTGAGGTCACTTTTGATTGAAACACCTGTCAGTGCTGACAGGAAGATGACAAAATCCCTATTTTTGGTGCTGGTGTATTCCAGCTGTGCACCCAGGCTGCCTCTGCTGTCAGAGAAAAAGCAAACCACCCTCCCTGGCTCCCTGAATGTTGCTGGGAGGCACAGAGTATTCTCCCAGCCCAGCTTATGCTGCCTGCACATAGCATTTAAATGGAGCCCTTTCTGTCTCCTTAACAAGAATGACACCGCTTTGCTTATTGCCTATTAACTCAAGAGGTGAACACATCGGCTAGCAGAATCAGAAACATTTACCATGAAAAGGAAAAGCTGAAATCCCATTTTCTACCCACAGCTCTGTGGGAAACAGCCTGTCAGAGCCAGGTAGGGCTGCAAGCAGCTGTGTTCCTCAGGCAGCCACTCCACAGTCAACACTTCCCAGCCACACTGGAGGCCCCACAGAAAGGAAAAGCACCTCAAAGTGGCAGAGTTAGGGGGAAAAGGGATAAATTCCACCATATCTTCACAGTTTCTATCCCGTGCTCCCTTTCATCCACTGATACTCCCACCCATGCACACCCTCTCTTCTGAGGACAATGGCACCAACCAGTCAAAGCTAGAGAAGGTCACACCACTGTCCAGGGACGATGGCACAGGAGACCTCTGCTCCCTTCCCTCTTCTCTAATCACGGCCCGTTAGTTCTGGGGATTTGGGTTTCCATTAGTGCCTGTTTGGTGGCCTTTCTCTTTTACACTGGCATTTCCACGGCTGCTTAACTTCAGTGCATTTCATTAGCACAGAGGTTTCTGTCGATATTAGAAAGTCACTGTAATCATCAGGGGGATTTGCATGGCTGTTAGCCCAGGAGCTTCACTGTTTGCAAGTATTTTCAGCAGCATTTTTGCAGAAAAAGGTGCCTTTGATATGCACCCTATTGGCAGGGACATCATAGCCCTTGTGTCCCACTCCGTGCTGAGGGTGCTACAGCTCTGGCAGAGCAAAGATATCAGGCCCAGCCAGGAGCTACACGTGCTCACCAGAACATCCATTCCTGTTGGGATATCCTTGTCCTCTAAGATGCCCACGTTCATGGGGATGGTTTCTGGGATGCCCACTAGAATGCCCATGCTCATTGGGGTGATCATGCCCACCAGTATACCTGTACACACCATGGCAATGGTACCCCCATCAGCAAGGGCTGCTGCCCCTTCCCTGCCTTGGAGTATTCAGCATGCTTCCAGGTCATCTCCCCTCTGATGTCACACGTCTTCTTCCCCAGCACCCATTTGTTCCACATCCCTGCTGCCCTTGGTTGGTGTTTTGTGAGCTGCAGGGACAGGACAGATGAAGGGTGGCGGGGAGCATGGCAGGGGCAGGGCAGTGGGACAATGGAGATGGTTGCCCATTCCTTCCCACTTCCCCATGCACTGTGGGGCTGGCTAGCCTTTGGCGGACAGTGCAGTTCTGTTTTGCATCACTGCTTTGAAAAGCCCTTGGAGAGAGTGGTGATTTATGAGAGGTTTCTCATACAAGGGGAAATAAACCTCTGACCAGACCCAACTGAAATCCACACTGCTTCATTTTCTGTGGAATCAGGATTTTACCCCTATCTGAGGATTTTGCTTCTTTCCAAGAAAAACAGCCAGTGACTTTCTCATAAACAGCCATGCTCTCTCTCTTTTCAAAAGCCAGGCTGGCTGGGAAGGGCTGCTTTCCCCACCGGCCAGCGTGTCCCGGTCCTCACTCCTCCACGCCGGAGCCCTGCGGTTCACAAATCACCGCGTTTCCGACCAGTGCCGAAGCGAGAACATCTGCTGGGAAAGTCAACAGTAATTAATAGGCTTTTAACTGGGAGATAGAGAAGCGGGAGAGAGGCACGGACCCCTTTAATGAGAATAAAAGGTGTTTAAGTTTCGAGGAGTGCAGAGGCGCCCTGGTTACTTTGTAATGTGATAAGGGGCTGGGAATTTAAACCAGAAATGTCGGGGTTGAGGGGGTGTTTACCGGTGCTCCGGCAAACTCCGGTGGAGCCTAGAAGGGAGATGGTGCTGGAGAGCTGCGGTTCCTAGTGCAAAGGGGTTTCAGGTGGGAGCAAGAACAGCTCAGCCCCTGCCTCGCAGCCAGCTGTGTGCAGGTGGGGTACTGAGGCTGGGGGCTCCGGGGCTGCTGGCAGCGGGACCGGAGGGGCTAAAAGGGAGCAAGGGCAGGGCTGGGGGAGGGATGCTAGGGTTGGTGGCAGCAGTGGCAGCATCTCCTATATGTGACAGATTCAGGATGGTTTGTCCATCCGGGACTGTGCAGCACTTAATGGGCTGGGGGTGACTTGGCAAAAGCCCCTCGCTGGCTTGGGGAGTTGGTGCAGGGAGGGGAATGTGCCTGGATTTTGGCTTGGCTGAGCTGAATAAGAGGCTCTGTGAGCTGCTGGAAGCAGAGACCTTGGCACCCTGGTAAAAATAGCACAGGGAGAGATGGATGAGCAGGCAGCAAGGGGAAGGGAGAAGAAAGAGGTGATGCAGGGGACAATGGGGTTTGGGGGTGGAGGTGAAAAAAGCCCTGGGAGGATGGGGGTGAAACCACTTGCCCTGCACAGGCTGTGGCTAAAACAATGGTGGGAAAATAGTGCTGATGCAGCAGCAATTTTGGAGAAAACGTGGAGATCTCCTTGTGGGATAAAAAAAATTAACAAAGGCAGCTAGAGGTGTATAATTACAATTATGATATGTAAGTGTTAGTGCAATATACCCTCTGCAAAGGGATGGCACTGAAGCTGTGAGGGACAGGCTAGTGTAGGAAGAAAATCAGTTAATTAGTTAATTAGAGCTCTTTAGGAAGTGTTTCCTCAGCTGCTTTTTTCACCCCTCTATTTCAGTAACTATTGAATTGTTTGTTGCTTATTCTTTATGAGAAATCCCCCCCCTTGAGCCTGCCAAGGGAGGCTGCTCTGTGTGGAGCAAAAGGAGGAAAACCAAAAAGCTCTACTGTGGATAGGAGAGTTTACCCAAAAGATCTCTAATTTCTTTGAAGTTTCTGTCCTAATATGCCCCTTGAGCTGTCCCTGACCAGAAGGGGTGTCTAGGGAGGGGTGTGAGCTCCTGGCACCCCCAAACCAGCCCAGAACCCCCAGGTCTGCCAGCACTCAGGGCTGCCGTAGCCATGCCAGGGAAGCAGAGGGAGAGCATTACCCAGCTTCGCACAGGGGAAATGATATAATTGGAGCTGTTTGGATTTAGAAATTAAAATAATTTGAGTTTGCTTGGAAAGGTTCATGCAACGTCAGCTTCCATCAGGCGGATGAGAAGCAGAGGTGCCCCAGAGTGAGCACTCTGACAGCTCTCCCAAATAACACCCGCTCTGCTGGGACTCCCTCCTTTTATTTGCCCAGCCCTGTTCAGGGGGTGGTGGGAAGGGGTTTCCTCCCACGCTGGACAAATCTTTGTGCCCTTTCCCAGAGTGGAGATGTCATCTCTCTTAGGTGTGCATTCAGCCCTGGCGATGCCACAGGAGGCAGATGACACCCAAGCCCCTGGAGCCAGGGGAGCATCTTTTTCCTTGTCACCAGAACCATGCTTTCTGCCCCAAAACCTACAGGCAAGACAGCAATCAGTGTCCTCCTTGTGCTGCAAAATGCCTGACTAAACCCTGCCATACCACCAATGATTTTGAGGGACCCTGATGACTTTCAGAGCACTGAGAGTACAGGACAGATGCATTGATAAATCCCACCTAATCTGCTGCTTCCAGCTTCCTCCTGCTCCGGGTCTGTCTACCAGCTGGACCGCACCACCTACATTGAGGACACCTTCTCCCCTGAGGTTCCTGCATCCTTCCAGGCTCATCACTTGCCCAGTTTCACCTGTGTTTCAAACCTTTCTGGCTCCTGTTGTGTTATTGCTGTTCACAGCGTGACCTAATTAAGTATCATCTGCAAATGCAATTACTTTGCCATTTATCTTCTTGATCGTTAATGTTCATCCTGAACAAGACCAAACCTAATGCTTGTTCTTCCACTGGCTGCTGCACCATGAGTGCTCCCAAGCTGGCCTCACTTTGCAGCCAGTAAATTCCTCCAAGAAATATCTACGAGACACAGGGTGAAATGCTCTATGTCCTGCCAGGCATTATCCACCAGTCCCTGCCTCCAGAGAGAGAGCAATGCCCTGTAAAATACCAGTCAGCTTTGACTGCCACAGTTCATCCTTAATAAATTCATCCTTGGCATTGCTCGTGGCTTTGCTCTCCTCTGGGAGCATCAAATGCCTTTTCCTTAATCCCCCGGTTTTGTGGCTTTTTTTTTTTTTTGCCTGGCAGAAGAAACAAATTTCCTGGCTACTAATTGTCAGTCTCCTTTTCCAGTCTCTCCTTTTCTTTTTCCTTTTAATTTTGCTTTGTGTTTATTTCCTTCCCTGATGGTTCCCGTCACACCACCCCCCCGAGTTCTCCACTGATTTGTTACGCCAGCTCGGAATTTGGCCGACTGCAATTTTATTTTTGTTGATGGTGGTGGGTTTTGAAGTGGCAGAGGCTCTCTAAGTTCGTTAGCGAATTCCCTTAATAATTCAGAACGCATGTTGTTCGCCCTGGCTGATTTGTGTATGTTGGGCTTGTCAAGCATTCCCTTACGTGCTTTTTATCAGTAAGTGTATTTACAAGGTCTTCATTACTTCCTAATTGACCATGCCTCTTCTCTTTAGTTATCGCCTTAAAGAGCAATTTAAAAAAGCAATTCGGCAACAGTCATTTTAAAGCTCTTCATTCCTTCCAGCCCCTTTCTCATTTATTATTATCCTTCTGTCTCACTAGCATTTCTTTTCCCCGATGTCTTTAAAAGCCCTTCGTATTCCCTGGAACATTTTATCAGTTCCAACTTATTCCACCAGTTGGCTGTGATCCCTGTGGCTTCACTCACTTTGTGTCTGTGCTTTAAGGTGCTTCCCTCCTCATCCCTGACCATGTTTATTCTGAGGTTTCTCAGCCCCAACCCACTCCAAGATGGGGTATTTGTCAGAGGATTTCTTCCTCCACCTGTGGCCATTAGGGAATGGGGACTCGTGCCATTTCTTCTAGTGTCCCATGCTCCCATCTTGCATCTCCTCCTGGTTCCAGTGGCTGTGGGGCTGATCCTGACCCAAGGAATATGTTCCCTCCTGTCCCAGCAACCACCACTCCTTCCCACTGCCTTCTTCCTTCTATAATTCACTGCAGCAATTCTTCCCATCCACAAGCTTCAAGGTCAGCCACATGCTGTGCAAAACCCAGCATCTTCATTCATGGCATTTGAGTTTGTCGAGCTCCCTGAAACTCCCTCATCCCCTTCCTCATCCCACGCGGTCTCCACTCTTCCCTCTCCTCCTGCTGCATCATAATTTTGCAGGCTGGGGGACTGGAACTAAAGTATTCCCTTGATTTATTCATACATTCATAGGTTTTAAGGCCAGGAGAGACTATTAGCTCACTTAGCCCGACCTCCTGCCTATTACAGACCATTAAACCTCATTCAGTTATCCCTGTATCAAGCTCCATCATTTGTTTGGCTGAAGTGTATCTTTTTGGAAAGGCCCCCAGTCTGGATGTGAAGACAGTTTTATATAATAGCATTTTCTATCCCACCCCTTATGTATTCTATAATGTTTTATTTGGGTTTTGAATGCTGCTACATGATGCATAGGCGCATTTGGGGGAATATCTGCAGTGATGTTCAGGCATTTTTCCTTTCCACCTCAGATGTGTTCAAACCATTTGCTGTGCACATGACTAGCCCAGGATATCCCCATGCCAGGCGCTGGGTAAGCAGTGCCATACCCTGCACAGGGACCCAGCTGTGCCAGGACCCCCTTGTGCCCCACACCATGTTCACTGCCCTCCATTAACCCACCCCAAAGAGTTTGTAAGTTTTCATCGCTTTACCTCTGACTTCCCAGCCCTGGTACAGCGGAAGACAAGCCTGGTTCTGGCGGAGATCTCCAGGCACCCCATGGTTTAATGTTTTCTTTCTCTTTTCTCTTTGAAAACCAGTCTTTTTCTTTTTTTTTTCCCCCTGTGTTTTGTCTTCTGTGGCTTATGTTCCTTGACATGTTGGCTGGTTTTGATCTTTTTTCTCTTTCTGCATTACAAAATTGTCAGCTGTGTAACCTAGAAACAGGGCTGGCTGAATGATACGTTTGCAAATAGTGTCTGTTAGAAGTTTATCTCTCTCTAGTTTGTGAATCACGCCTGCCCCAAACCTGGTTTCAGGGGACGTGCTTGTAACGAGGAGCGGGTGCCCTGCAACGTGCCGCCAGCCAACTGGGGAAACCAGGCTTTGCTGCCATTTCCCACATCAATTTCCTCCAGGACTGGTGTGAATCTCATCATCTTCCTCCTCCACAGCACTCCTGGCTTTCTGAGCCAAACACAGATGTGTCCCATTCCTTTTTACTTTAGGGGTTAAGCAGGAGAGTTACAGACTGGCAGGGCTCTCTACATCCCACATCTGGGGCCTGGAGGAACAAATCCTTCTGCAGGTCGCTAATGTCCAGGTCTCCTGATCCCACTGCAGCATTGGCCACTTACAGCAAATGCCTGCTGGGCCCCTGTGCTAAAATGATCCTTGGGAGCTCAGCACAAGACCAGGCACCTTCTTCACTCCCACTGTTTCTGTCTGGAGGAGAAGATGCTCCCTGTAACTTCTCCAGTGAGTTTTCCTTCCATATCTCAGCTTTTCCCTTGAACCCCTTTGCTGCCAAATTTGCCATTGCAAGACCAGTGTGTGCTCTGCAACCTGCCTAGTGCTCCCAGGCAGGCATCCATCTCCTCCCTCCTTGTGGCAGCATCTCACTGCAAAGCTGCTTCTGGTCTTGGGCTGCAGCCCTCACGCCCATTGTCCCTCTTTGCTTCCCTCATCTGCAGAGGCAGTGGTGGTATTCTTGCCCTCTCCTGTGGGCAGTTCCTCTCCTCTTGCAAGCACACCACCTTCCCTGTGCTAGGTACATGGTCCCAGGTGCTTCTGCCAAAGCCAGAGTACCTCCATCCTCATTTAATTTAAACATTGACAAATTCCTGGCCATGGTGTTCATCCATCTCGTAAGCTGTCCAGTTCCTGCAGCCACATTTCAGCTCTCCCCAGCCATACAGTTAATGTGTCCCTGGGTTGACTGAGCATTGAAGCTGGCTGGCTGTATTTATTTTTCTTGCAGCTGGCTCTGGTTTTCCATGCAGGCATCCACCTGCACCCTGCTGTCTGCTCCCTCCCAGTGGCTCAAGCCTCTCCAGTTAGGTCACCAGTTCTTAATTGCAAATAGTATTTCTATGCCTTTCTTGGGACATAACGGTGAGGACATGCTATGGGCAACACCCAGTGGCACCTTGGCAGACCTGCTGCCTGTCCTTGACCACATCTTTGAGAAACCTCTAGTATGCAAACACCTGGGGTGGGAGAACATGGTTCCCTTCTCTGTGCTCCCTGACATCTGCCCACCAAAGCTACCCTGCCTGCTGTGAGTCAGAGCAGTAGGCCATTCCGTCCCTCTGCCCATTCCTTGGGAATGGGGAGCAGATGGGGCTGTGTAGCCCTCTCACCACCCCAATAGCTCTACCCCTCTTCACATCATCCCCACCAGGCTCAGTGGGTAGTGTTCACATCTCAGTCGACACTTCATACTTCAAGTGCTCACCCTTCACTTGTTGGAGCCTGTTAATCTTGGCAATTAGCTTGGGCTCTGATGCAATTTTCATGCACACTGTCCCTTTCCCAAATCCCTCTAAGACCCCCTCAGAGCGTGTTCCTGCACTGCTGCAGCTGCCTCCTTGGCTCCACACCAGCCTTCCCCAGCAGAGTCCGAGCACCACAGGGAAGCCAGGCATTTATTTAGGTGTTATGTGCACTTAGACGACTGCTCCCTGACATGGCTTTCTGCAAATCTGACAAGAGCAGTATGTCGCCCTTCTACCTCTGCCCTCCCATCCTGCTGGGAAGAGGAGAGAGCCGAATGTCTCCTTTCAGTCTGCAAAGCCCGAAGGCCTGATAAAGATTCAGGGTGAGCTATCGCTGGAATGAGGAGCAGGATGAAATCTGAGCTGCATAATTAGGTACTTTGGGAACTGTATCAAAATGCAGCTGACTATAGATTTCTGTATGGTACGTGCTCTTTCTTCTGCATTGACTCCTGCTCTTTCTTCCACTAACTCACCAGAAGGTGGTGGGAAGCCCCTTGCCCAGTCCCCTGGAGATGGAGCTCAGCATGATCCCGTGAAAAAGCTGAGCAAGAATTTGGAGGTGAAGGGCAGGTTGGATGCAGCTTGGAGCCTGGAGCGAAGAAACTTCATAGCCATGCTTCCCAGCATGCTCTGGGTTGTGACTTTGAACCCCCTCTGTAAATAACCAGGATTCATGGAGAGACTGTCCAGTGCCACTGTCAATGTCTATTCCTAGCAGGAATAGTCCACAAGACCTAGCTAATGGCTTAGGTTAAAAATATGTAGTTGCTTAAACTGGTCAAGAATTGCAGTGTGTTTTCCCTCTCAAATCAAGACAAAGTTGAAATATCAAAAATGTTCGCAAAATGGGAACAAAAAAGAGATTAAGAAATGTCAGACTTCACCGCAGACATTTTTGATGGAAATACTTTGACATTTGCAAACTCAAATGTTTAGTTTGTCAAACCAGATGGAAATGTCACACAGAGACAAGTTGAAACATTAATCTGCCTGCTCAGGGGAAGCTGAGGTCTCCCATGGGACTCCCTTTCCAAGCCACCCCCCAGGGTGCTGGGAGCTGCCTGTGCTGTCTGCAGAGAGGGGCAGGGTATGTTCCTCTGGATTTAAAGCTCCAGTGTGAAAGGGCAGGCAATAACATCTGAAACCTTGGTGGAGTAAAGCCATCCATGGGAATGGGAAGGGAACATGGATTTGGTATTAGGATGCTAATCCAAGAGACAAGAAACCACATCCTTCTCACCTTCTTCACTACAGATTTCACCATGGATTTGGGCAAAGACAGCCCTGCTGTGTTGTGGTTTCCCCTCTGTAAACTGAAGTAAGAACTCTTCCCTGCTTCAGCTGGAGGTTGCAGGCTTAAATCCATTACTGTTTGTGAAGTGCTCGGATATCAGTAATGGGGGTCCTGCAAGCACTGGAGAGAGCTGCGCCAGCCGTTTGGAGATGGCATTACGTGATGCACGGTGGAGGGCTGATGCAAACCCAGCAGCAGTAAATCCTCACTGTGGGAATAGCATTTGAAGTGCAGAAATGAAACGTGAAGTGAAAGCATACAGTGTATTGGGGACTTTGGAGCATGACTGGACTCGCAGCTCAGGACTGAGCTTGTCTGGGAGAAGCAGGTTCAGATGCATCCCATGGCCATCGAGCTGCTGGTGTGCCTCAGTGGCGTGGTAGGTGTAATCCTGGTGAGAGCTTGGGTTTGTCCATCCCACCTGCCCAAGTATTTTATTTTTATGCTTCCCTTTTGCTGGAAGAGTTTGAGGAGAAAAGGCAAAAAGATGTGTTTGAATTAAGAAACACTTCTTGGAGAAGCAATTCACAGAAGTAGCTTTTATTGCGTTTTGTTATTGTCTGGCAAAAAATTGCCTGTATTTTTTATCTGCTCTTACATTAATGTGCTGGGCTGAAGCCTGTAGGTGAAACATGACTCATTGTGTGGACAAACCTCTCATCTTCTATTGCTTTGTGGACCAAAACTACAGGACAAACCAGCAAAACTGTCTCCCCTCTCCTGCTCATAAACAGACATACCTCAGGCACCAATTTCTGCTAGTAATACCTTTCTGCTGTTGACTTTTCTTGCCTATAATTATCAAAACCTTTGAACTATTTAAGCTTCCAATTGCTCTTTTGGGTTGGCGTCCCCCAGAGTTGCCCTTGCCTCGTGATGGGACAGCGAAGGCTGTGACAGAGGCGAAGGCAGCCCACGATGCTTTGTCCCTGCTGCAGTGTGGGCTGTCTCGTGGTGGTTATTAATGCCTCTGCTTTGCTTACCCAAGTGCTTAGATGGTTCAATACATTTTCAGACCTGTCCTTACACTATTGTTGGGAAAGATTCATTAGGACTTCGGCTGGAAATTATAGTGACAGAGCTGGGTAATTTATGGCTTTTCTTGAGGGTTGAGCAATTATTCAATAAGTGTCTTTCCTTCCTCTACCTCCCACCAGCCACTTGTTGGAAATAAATATTGAATTTATTTGCGGAAAAGTAACCATTGACAAAGATGTGAATAGATGGGAAAAACCCAGCAGGGCTTTTTGGGTGTCTTTGCTTGCTTTCCTCTGTGGGGGTGAGCACTCCCTTCTTCACTCCTAGCTGTGTGTGCACTGCCTCCTCAGCAATGCTTCCACCAGGTCTTCCCCATTTGCTCTTCACAAGGTCCCTGTTCACCCCAGTGGTGTTTGGCTTGATATATTTATTGCTTTCTCCTCTCCCCAGCCTGTGATGGGGAGCTCCCCAAAGCCAGCACTGGGGTCTCAAAGCAAAGTTCCCACCAAAACCTTGTGTCTCTCAAGTGTCAAAGCCAGGGTGCCTTGTTGGGACCTTGATGACATCTGTTCTCCAGCCCCTGGGGGCATCCCCTGCTTAGTCATTCTCCCCTGCTCAGTGACTGATGCCTCTCAACATCTGCATCTCTTTCAAAGGCATGTTTACCCTTTTCAAGCACTCATTGATGGGACTGCTAATGCTGATGTAGTCTAGCCCCAGCTCCATGGTTCCTCTGTGCTGGTTTGGGCAGCCTGGGGAGGAAAGGGGCCAAGCAGGGAGCTCAGGCCATCCCCAGCTGAGCAAACAAGCAGCTCACCTGGTCTTAGGAGAGAGATGGCATCAGGGTCAGACACCACGTGGACCTTACCAGACTGGCTGATCTCGTTGAACCTGGGCTCCTTGTAGAACTTCCCGCCTTCCTGATCTGCTTCAGAGAAGCCACTCTCCAGGATGGCTGATCCCTGGGGAGGGCAGCATGGTACCTTGCTGTCAGGAAGTTATTCAGCTGGATAAATGCCTGGCAGGTATCACTGGACTCTTCCTCTGGGAGATGAGGAGAGTCCCTCTGAGGTAAATCCCAGACTTGCAAAATCAGAGTCTTGCTCAGCAGTTCCTGACAAGGAAATGCTTAGCCTGACAGACCTCCTCCATCTGCACTGATCCCAGTGTCTAACCATGAGCAGGGTTCCTCCATGCCTGTACAGCCCCTGGGCTCCTCCTGCAGAAAGCAGGGCTGAAAAATGCCTCTACCCAAAGTGAAGCAACCAGGACTGAGCACAACATTCTTGATGAGGGGGTGCTATCAATGGAGGTATTGGCACCAGAGCAGCTCCCCTGTTATCTCTTCTGTTCCTTTGCACTTCAACATTCTGTTTGAATTAGTGGGGCCTGTTCCTCGCAGCGTGCATGACTACGCATTTGTCTACTTTGGATTTCATCCGCCATTGACTGGCCCATCCATCAAGCTCTCTTCAGGCCTTTTGAAGTTCCCCATAGTCTTCTCTTGTTCCGAACGCGCTGTGCAGTTTGGGTCCTCTGCCAGGTTTTTCTTATGACATTTTTCATTCTCCTTTTCCAGATCATTAAGGCATCTCTTTAACACCACTGGTATTGACACGAAAACTTGGGGAGCATCCCCGCGGGTACCATAGCCTTCTGGAAGGTAGCCCTCATTAATATACTCTGTTTTGCCTCTTTGTTTCCAGCCATTAGAGCTCCTTTTTCCATTTGCTTTGCAAGCATTTAATTCCCTAATAGTCTTTCGTAAGGGACCTTGTCAAAGAGCTTTGAAACCCCAAACACATTATGTCAAGTAGTTCTCCTTACTTCGCCCTCCTGATAATGGAAGAAAGCATCCTAGCAGATTAGAGGCATGAACTCCCTTTCAGGAAGCCAGGACAGCTTGCCCCCCTCTTACTTAGCTAATTTACAGGTTTTAAAATTCAGCTTCTTATGAGCACCTTCATCTCTAACCACCAATTCAGTTCTCTCAGCCTTAAAGAGAGACATGTCTCCATGCCTGCCAGAGAGCAGGCTATTTCCCTCGCTGGCTCTTTTGTTAGCAGCCAGGTCACTTGGCGAGTGAGAGCCATCAGAGCCTTTGGGTATTTCCCTTTCAACTCCAGAAGCTTTGTGCAGGATGGATTCCTACAATCTCTGCTCCTCTGGCATTGCTCTTTGTAGAAATACTTTGTTGTTATCACCTGAAAATAATGGGCATCTCTCTGCTGTCCCTGCTAGGCACCAGCTGGTCTAAAAAGAAAAACCTCCTTGGCTCTCCTACAACACCTTAGCCTGCCCTGGCTCTTCCCATCACACCCTGGTGATGCCGATGCCAGCAAGTCGAGTCATGTAGCAGTGTCGAGGGAGGAGGATGGGGCTGATAAGATCCCTGCCGAAGCTGGGCTGTCTCTGCATTACAGGTACAGGGTAGAAACCTGTTTCACCCGCCTCCGGTGATTCATGCCTCTCCGCTCCCGTGAATCATGCCGGCTGTTGTGTAAGGCTTATGCTGCTCGTGCAGGAGGGATGTATTTTCTGTGGCTTTTATAAAGTTCTGCGCAATTTATACATGCTGTTCCTGCCCTAAAACACTTACACTCTTTATTCAATGCTTTAGGATTTACGGTCCCTTTACCTGGGACCCTGGGAATGGTACAGCCAGCAGGATGATCCTGGGGCCAAGATGCTGTTTATCGTTATCAGAAACAATCCTGCCCTGCGGTGATTTCTGACCACAAGGAAGGGAAAACTGCTGTTTTTCTCTCCAACACCAATACCCATGAATCTTTAAACAGCAGGACTTATTTCCCCAAATAGTGTGCATTGAAGACATTTAACTCTAAGAATATGTGACAGCTCATCAGACTAGGAAACAAGATGGTTTTGGGGAGGTGGAGGGAATGCTGAGTGCTTTTGCTGGGAGCAGCCCCTCTGCTGGGAATTCCCACAACTGCCAGGCAGGAAAACCAACCATGCTTAGTAATAGGGTAATCCCCCTCCTGCAGGGGTACCCTGTGCCCAAGCAGCCACGGGAATTCCCTGGTGCAGCTGCTCACACTGGCCAGGGCTTGTGGTTTTGTATTTTTAAAATAGTGCGTGGCGACTTCTACCTAAACTTCTCCAGACAGACCTTTTGTGCCAGAGTACCTGTCTAGCTGGGCTCTTATCGCGGTGTTTATCACCGCCGCCTCTCGCTGTCAGCACTGTTTATAGGTAGGGGAACCGAAACCCTATGCTAAGAAATTTCCTCCTCCTCTTTTCTTTCAAATCTGCATCTGTTCCAGACTCCCTTTCATTAGAGACCACATGAAAGACAAAATAATCCCAGGCTATCAGGCACAGAAAGCTTCGCAAGGTAAACTCCTCTCTGCTGGTAAATAAGGCACACCCTGAACGGGGCTCTGCTCTGGCACCCGAGGAGGTCCTGTCCAGCTCCTGTCACCTGCAACCCTATTCCTGGGTACCCACAAGGCCTCCAGCACTCACTGAGGCATTCACAGAGCCACAGTGAAAATTCGGATTGCAAAGTAATGTTAGACCCCAGGGATGTCTTCCCACACCTGCATCCCAGTTGGTGTGGTCATGGTGCACAGTGAGTGCCCCAAGGGAGGTTTGGG
>NW_008650920.1:61277-81956 GCF_000695815.1 Acanthisitta chloris | reverse complement strand
CTCTGTCCCAGCCTGGAGCTGCCTGGGATTGTGATGTGTGTTATGGGATGGTACAGTGCTGGTGTGAGCAGGGGAGATGCTGTGTGAGCAGAGAGTTGCCCTGGGAGGATGTGCTGGTGCCGACTCCTCCTCGGCCGTGTCGCTGCGGGTGTTGCCCCTCTGTGGGCACACACCCCCCTGTCCCAGCCCCACAGCCGAGCGAGGAACGGCCACGAGTGCCTCTTCCCGGCGACTGAACGAGATGGCACTTGTGGCCTTACGCTGCAGGACATGGCCCATGCTGTGGGAAGGGCAGGAGAATGCTGGCTGAGGAGCAGCCCCAGCCGCAGAGCCGCTCCGGGCCGGGCCCTGCGCGGGACATTCCCGTTCGGCCGCAGAGGCACAACGGTCACGCCGTGCGCTTCCCTTGGACAGACACTGAGGGTTTCCTGAGGTGAAAGCACTGCTTTGGGGGATGGCAGTATACACTTGTAAGAACATCATTAGAATAATCTGCAGTAGAGCTGCAGAGGAGCTTGGTTACCTTTTGGCCAGGTGGGACACCTCCGGAGTCTCTCGCATGGAAGGCAAGGGAATAAGCCTTGGGAATAAATTGGCCTGTATTTAAAAAAAAAAGGCCTTCAAGGATTCAGTCATCAAAACACAACTTTCCAAAATCCCGTTCAACACACTGTTGCTTTTCTGGGAGTCGTAAGTGCTCCTGCTAACTGCAGGGCAAGCTTCACCACCCTTAGAAGCAGAGGAAGCCAAGGTTTGTCAGGGTGTGATCTCCCTCCTTCACAGTGCTGTCCCTCTGAAATACCCACTTGGTATTTCATAACTCTCTCAGCCTCACCATGTATAGGTCTGAGGGATTACCCAGCAGAGAAATCCTGTGGCTGTTAGAACTTTTGAAGCTCAAAATGTCACTGTGAAGTTCCAAACCACAAGGTTGATTTGTGCTTCCTGTGAGTTCAGCTGAGAGGAAGCAAAAGGATTCCTGTAATTAGAAATAGCTTTGCTGTTCCTTGCAGCTCTCTGAGCAGTGCCTGGGACCGGTCACTGTCAGAGACAGGATGCAGGCTGGCCAGGACAGGTCAGTGGTGGATTTGGAGCAGCCCTTTCCAGCACTGCTCAGCTAATGAATTTTGCAGTCTTTGTTAGCTTCCTCAGCACGGTGATTCATTTAGGAGAGAAATTTCTGTGAGCTAGACCATCACTTTGACAATTCCTGTTGGGTATGTCCATATACCTGCTTTAAATGAACAGTGACTCCCAAGGCTGGCAGGGAGTACTTGTGCTGTATGGTATAAAATACCCTCACCTTGTACTGTGCATGTTGCACGTTCTCCTTTGCTCTAGGAAACAGTTTGAACAAAAGTGTTAATTGCAGGGCAGCTCATGCTGAGTTGTTTTCAGGCTCAAGCGAAAGAAGTTGAAACCAAGAATTAACCTACTGCTTTCAGATCAATAATTTGTGAAAAAAAAATGAATAATGATGCCCATGAAGTCTCTGGTTGTGCTGTGGGGAAGGGCTGTATTGGTTACAGAAAGAACATAATGCACAGCCATGGGACTGAACGCCCTGTCTGCCTCAGCCCAGCACCAGTGGGGATTTTAAGAGCAAACTCCCAGTGCATCCTTCCCTGGGTCTGACTCTGGGTGCAGTGCCACATGGAGTGCACTGCAGCATGGGGTTCTTGGTGCTGGCATGGCCTGGGATCAGTTGCTGTTTGCTGCACATCCTTTGATGGATTTGTTGCATACAGCTTTTAGCAATGTCTTGATTTCCCAGGAAATGATGTGTTTCAGACAGAAGCCAGGGACCTTGTTCCTCCTGCCAGCTGGCGGGGGGAGTGTGTGCATATAGATATTTGGTGTTTAATTATTGAACCTGGATATGTCAGGGTTGGCAGCATGTCTTTCAGCTTTAAAGGTAGGGCATTGTTAGAGGAAAATGGAATGTCCCCCTGTGCTGAAAACAAATTTTTTTCCCTAGCTCATCCTGGTGTCTGCAGCTGCTGTGTCAGTATCTCCTCCTAAAAGGCAAGGAATGAACTTCTGAACATCCGTAACAGCTACATTAAGCGACATGGTTTATTGCAGAGTTATGGATGATGATGGCTGGATTACTAAACTGTAAATCAATCAGAGCATTTTGATGATATTCTAGACCATGAGAGAGAGACTCATGCAGTGATTTATTACACCAACTGGTAGCACATTCAGCCCCAGTCATTTTTATTTATCATTATTTTGAAAAGATTTCAACCCTTCATCAAGGCAAATTGAAAAAATCTATAATGATAATAAAGTTTTGCTGTAATGAAAATCGACACTCCTGAACTGTGATTTCTGGTGATAGAAAAGTGGAGAATAGGGAACTTAAGATACGCAAACTTCCCGATAAATTAGTTGAACGATTGCCTTTGTTTAATTGTCTTATGCAAGCAAATGGAGAGAGCTTTTTCCTTTTTATCTTTAAATCTGTTCCTTTGAAAGAGTCTCACACTACCTGTAGTGTTAAACCATGGTACCCAGGATTTTGAATGCTTAGCAAGTCATCCATTTTCAAGGCATTAGCAACACAGACAGGATTTATTTCAAACTCTGCAGATGATTCTTTGATCTGGGGCTTGCTTAAGTGCATTCCAGCACAATTAATTAGAAAAACAGTATAAGGCAGTGGCAACTCCAAGTGATATTAAATGTAAAAGTGACTGATTAGTAGCTCTGCTTCCTTGAGGATTATCTTTTGCTGCTTGACAGCATCTGCTGTTCCTGAGCAAGGGAGAGTCAGTTAATTGAGGACAGGGAGCTTTGGTGCTCTTTGTAAGCCACTAATATGACTATTCACAAGCAAAGCAGCAGTGTGGGAACCTCTCCCTGCACTGATTTTAAGAAGGAACTGGGTAAATGGAATTAGGATCAGTCCCCTATCTGATGCCATGGTGTGTGGCAGTATGTCGCTTACGCTAATTGCTTTGCTGGGTAGTAGCTGTTCCCTTCTGCTAGCAGCTCTGTGTGGCTTGCAGAGCTCTTTGGAAACCAGTCTTTGCACCATGCCTGCTTCCAGGAATGGCTTGTGCTGCTGTTTGTGGTTTTCTTCTTCGGAATGTTTTGTTTCTGGATGTACTCTGGCTGGCTGAAAGTTATAATGTTTACTTGTATGTCCAGGACATGTCAATCCAGTTTAAAAACTCTGTGCATCTCGATTCTGTTTCCAGAGTCCTCCCACTCAGATCAATAAAAGTAGCCATCCATCAGTTTTTGATTGGAACAAGATTGATCAATGAGTAACTCAGGGCTGCTGTGTTGCAGCTGCCTGACACAAATATTGGCTCCCTTTCGGCTGAGGGGGCTGCCCAGGAATTCAATTGTCCTGCATAAGCGATCAATATCTGCTCCTCTGACTACTCCTGCTCCCTTAATCTTCCTGTATGATTTCTTTATAACCTAATCTTCTTCAAGGAGCCATATTTCCTGTCTATCATGCCATTACACTTTCTTTGAGTCTTTCTTGAGTCTCACAGTCAGTGGAGCTCCTGTGATTGGCAAGAGAAGCTGACGTACAGTTCAAAAGAAAATGCAAATTCTGGCCTATCTGCTTTATTTACAGCTGCTTCAAACATCTTTATGTGTTGCGTAGTCACTTCTGCTTTCTCTTTGCACAATATCAACTTGTTTCTGTGTGGCAATATCCTAGTTTTTCTTTCTTCTGCATCCTTAAGTGTGCAGGGATCAGATGCAGAAATCCTGGTTTATGTGTTAAAATATTCACTTGTTTTATTCATTACATCCATCTTGACACCTGGGGAGGCTAAATCCCTGGCATGCTCTCTTTTCCCAGGGCAAAGACAGCATGACCTGTGCAGATTTCCATGCAGAAGCAGTGCAGCTCTCTCCTGATGCACAGGGCAAGGTTCCCTGAAAGCATGGCAGCCTGCACTGGCAGTTTAGTAGGGAACAGCACTTAACTCTGGAGCTAGAATGGGATCCCAAATGTTTTCCACTTACCTAGTGATAGGGGGAAAACTGCTATGCTATGGTACATACCCAGTGGAAATTGATCTCTGACACAGAGATGAAACGTTCGGTGTCTCATTGCAAATAATCTCATTACTCTTCAGGGGTTGATTAGTTTCTTGCTTGATTTTAATGTGGCCACATACAGGGAGAAACTAAAAAAAAAAAAAAAAAAGGATAAGTACCCTTCTAGCAAATATTTTATAGTAAATATGGCTGTAATGTGTTACTGAAATCTGTATAAAATCAATACAAATGAAAGTCTCTGAGATAGAGCCAATAAGGGAAGTGAGTTAAAATTTTTGTTTCAGAGAATGGCCATGTTTTTCCCTCCTGAAATTCCCTACCTTGATGACAGCAGAGGCAATAATAAAAGCAAAAGTGTGCAAAGAATAGGCATGGGTTGCAGTCCACCTTTCTGCCATCTGTCCTCTGCCAGCACTGATGTAATCCTTCTGGCACTGAAACTTTCAATTGCCATCTGTCTGCATTCTGATATGCTATTGATTATGTGGTTTACTAAAGTCACTTAGGAATCACAGCAAACCTCCTAAAACTTCAGAAAAGTAATAAATCAGAGGCATTTGATTTGTAACTTGCCATCATTTTTGGTGCCTTGCTTCAGTAGAAGACAGCAGCCAACACTTCCTAAGCCCTTGATACAAGGAAGGTTATGATGGCAAAAAAAAAAGCACTTGTTTATAAATGGTGCAAGTAACATAAGCTTTTAATGGGTCCTAGAGGAATCCAAGGCTCCAGAGAGCTCTGGAATGCCTTCCTCGCCACCCCCATCTGCTCCCCTCACCTTGACCCCCACTTTTTTTTCCAAAGCCTTTGGCCAATTTTCATCACATCTGTAATTTTGAAAAATGAACTGGTGGTTCAATCCTAAGGTTCCTAGCATGCCATGTATCATTTTTTAGATTAACTTGTTTGCAAGAAGACAGTTCAACAGGAAATTCTTGTGCTTATACAGCAGTGCAATTTTCTTGAAAAGCAGAGGTGGTGTTAAAACTCATAGTCCTGTTCTTCTGATTGGATCTAAAAGAGCCATGAGACATGAGAGTGGTAGGACCACACTTGTTTCCTGGGTAAAAGCCTGTAAGTCTATTCGGGCTGAGTGTGTAACAGTGTACTATGAACACAGTATCAGCACTGCACAACACTCAGATCTAAGGTAAAAGCTTACCCTCATCTCATTTATGGAGATAATGGTCTGAAAGTGTCTGTTTCTGATAGTTTCAGGGGAATTAATTCCCAGCCATACCTACCTTGATGCTGAATTGGATTCCAGACATAAAGTGTTCCCTTGTATTACCATATATATATCTCATCAGTATGGAATAGTCTGTATCATAGTGCCACTCCCAAGGTGGGTGTCAGGGTTTCTGTGCCCTCACAGCATTTTGACAAACCAGGTTTCACCCATCTGCCCTTGGGGTTGACTTACATCCTTCATGCCTCCACTCCAGCTCTGCTTCCTTTGCCAGTATAATTCAGGGACTATCTATGTAAAAGGAATATATACACAATACTATTCCAACTATTGCTTTGCAGACATTACCTTTCTTTGTAGGTCAGCTTTAAATAGAGACACCTCACACTGTGCTGCAGCCACCGTGTGTGCAGACACACACGATTATTGCTCCTACAGATTCCAAAATCCAGGCTGGATTGCTGCAGGGTGACTGGATCAAGCACACAGATTGACCTTTTTCATGGTTTGATGTCTGCAGGGGTCTTCACCACCAGGCTGGAGAAGGCTCTTGCAGGTGTGTTTGACTGTCTCTGGTGTTTTTAAGTGTGGCTCAGCCAGTGTGTGGCTTGTGAGCTTTTGTTTTAAATGGTTGCGAGTGGATGGAGAGGTGGGTGTTTCTCTCATAAAATGCCTGAGCTGCTGCTTGCTCTTTGGTCTCCTCCTTCCCTGTCAGCCCCTGTGACTGTTTCTCCTGCCCTTGCACACAGATGTGGTGTTTGGTACACATGTGCAGGAGCTGCACACACTCTGGCTGCCACTGCAGCCTGACCATCATGGGATGATGCTGCATCACCAGGACTGTGAAGTGTTCAACATCCTCCCATGTTTGATGAAATACATGGGGGCAAAAAGAGAGCTGTGGCTCTCCCCTCCTGCCTCTGACTCCTGGAGCAGCCTGAGGGGTGTTTCAGGGCTGGCTCTCAGCTGCCAGCAGGGCCCAGGCACCACTGCATGGGGAACTGGCACATGGTGAAATCAGAGCTAGGACAAGCCCCTGAGTGGGGGGAACTGGCACATGGTGAAATCAGAGCAAGGACAAGCCCCTGAGTGGAGATCTGGAGGATGAGCAGAGCCTGTGAAGGGCTGATTGTTGCATTTCCAAACATCCTATCTTTAAATACAGCTGAGTCCCAAGAGCAGAGACCATCAGGCAAAACAAACACAACTGAGCAAAACAAACCCAGTTCCCCAAGCAAGCACTGACACCTCCTCCTTTACTGGCAAAGAAAATCGCTGCTGTAGGTGTTTAGCCAGGCTGAGAGCTGGAGGATTGGATTTGCTGCTCAGTTTCTTGGCTTTTGGGGTTTTGTGTTGCAACCTTCATTTAAACGTGAGGGGCAGAGGAGACGTGTTTAGTTTGTTTATTTGTTTGTTTGGGGTTTTCTTTCTGTTTCTATGACTTTTAAAGGACTGAAGAGTTTATTGTGTGTGAAATGCAGGAAGAGTCTAAATGAACACCAGATGAGAGGAAATAGACTGAGGAAAATTAGGGCTATTTGCTACCAAAGGAAGTAATCATTGTACATATATTAAATTCCAATCTCTAACTGAGAGGGTGTTTGTTATGCAAGAAATCTGACTAGTGGAAAAAGGGAAATCTGGGGAGTCTTCCCAAGGCTGGGCTTTAAAAGGGATGAGGATGGGTTTGGTGCACTGGCAGTGAATAAGGCAGGAGGCAGCAAGTGAGCGGTGGGGTTGGCTGGAGAGTGTTCTGCACCCAGAGTTTCCCACCAGAGCAGGTCATTTTGTGGCTCTGTACAGAAGGGGAGACCAGTTTTTCATATATCTGTTATTTGCAGGTAACATTTAGTATGACTTTTTAATGAGAACAGAAATTCTTTACAATCTTTGATCTGCCACATTCTCAGCTCACCCATCATTAGAGACACCTGACTCAGGTGTACTTATTAGTGTAAGTCATTTTACCTGATTGTTTCAGACACAGTCCATTTTCAGTGGGGATAACCCTTGCCTAGTAACCCCCTTCACTGTCTCTGTGGTGAGGGTTTAGGTGGTTGCAGCACTGGTGCTGACTGCTCTGGTTCTTCTTCCCTCAGTCCCTGTGACCTGCAGGGCATGTGCCTGTGTGCATTTCACTGGTGGGAGGCAAAATCACTGGTTGTTTTAGTGCTAAACTATTGGCAGTGTGAGCCAGTGTGAATGGAAGAAGGATGCTCACAAATCACTTGAGGAGTGTGTAGTACATGGGCTTGGCTTACAAAGGTGCCTTAAATCAGCTGCAAATTTGATGTCACTATTTCTTTTAAACAAAACAGAATGTTTTTCGTCCCTGCAAGCTGGCAGACACCCTGTTCAGTTCATTCAGCAAGGACATAGAAAGATTTTTTGATTTTTTTGATTTCTTTAGCAGTAGAAGAACTTTAGCCTGGGGGTATGTTGCTTTGACAGATTGGGGATATATGGTTGAAGCTGACCTATGCAGCTTCCTTGCCCTTCCCCCTTCTGGCAGGCAGATGAAGCATTTAGGATTGGAAGTGGCTATCCCTACCCACTTAAAGTGGCTCTTTATCTGATGGAAGACCATCACAGTAGTCCAGAAGGAGTTGTTAGAGATTTTGCTTTTCCCATGAGGGATGCTTGAAAGCTCAGTGAAGAATCTGTAAAATAAAATATTTTGGCCATGTGGAAGGGAAGCATTTAAGCACAGTGAAGAGATGGGGATTGCACAGTCAAATAAGCAGTTCTTGGCAGATTTTTGAGACCAGCAGTGGGAAGTAAGAAGGGTGAGTTGGAGTGTAGGAAAGCATAAATGGAAATGAACTGAAGGGAGATAATAGCATCATATTTAGAATCTGTCACTTTATCAGAATTACATTGACTGGTTATTAGCAAAAGAGGAGGAATTGGTTTTTTTTAGAGGAAGAACGGTTTCATTTCGCCTTCATTTGCTGAGGAATCTGCTGACAGGAATTAGGACAGAATATTGCTAAATGGGGGCTTCAGCCACTCCCTTGTGTCTGCAAGAAAGGGTTATTTTTAACCCAGAGCTGCTCAGTGACTGCATTGGCAGCATGGGCCTGCAAAAAAAAAAAAAAAAACAACCCTTTGCTGGCAAAACTAAAGCTGCTTTGTGCTGCTATGTGAGAATGGGAAGGAGAGGTCTGGGTGGGAATCCTGTAGGGCAGCAGTGCCTCTGATGTCTGTGTCATGAAAATATGCCTCCAGTTAACTATTGTCCTCTGACCTTGATCCATGCTGAAACAGGGGCTTTGCATAATCATGGAAGGAGACTGGCTCCTGCTCCAAAAGATGTTATGTTTTGAATTGCCAAAATAGACAAAGGAGACATTGTCAGCCCTTCACACATGGGAAACAGGCAGAGAGAGAGGTTTGTCTGGGGCATGCAGGCTAATTTTGACAGAAGGGGCACTTACACTGAAGTTTCCTGAATTCATTTGTGTACTGCAACCACAAGATTGCCCTTCCTTTCCAATACTGGATTTTGTTCTCCCTGAAATTTCAGTTCTAATACAGGGTTGTTTATTAAAGACATGATTTCACTCTGCTCTGTTTAATAAATATGCTAGGGATTCTTTCCTTGGACAAAACTGTGCAGCTTCCATGCAGGTCTAAGCTGCAACTCTACAAATGCCTCAGGGAACTTCAGGTGGATTTTCCTGTTGGGACTGCCAGGGACAGTAAGATAAGGAAAGGCAGAGGTGTGACTTCAGCTTCTGTCTGTCTTCATCCTCCTGGGGATCAAAGCCCCATGGGTACTTAGAAGGGGAGTCTGCAAGGGCAGTAATGCAGTTCAGCCCAGCTTCACGTGGGAAGAAAAAGAAAAGAAATATTTTACTAACTCGAAGGTCCATTTTTCTTGCTCAGCTTGTTAACTCCGAGAAGGCCAAGTGAGACTTGGCATTGCATGACCAAAGTGGGGCTGTTTGGGTTTTTTATGAGGCAGTATTGAGTGGAACCATCTGGGCTAGGAGAAGACCACACTTCTGAAATGAGCCTTTAGGAATACTTAAGTTAAGTGGTTGTCTGGGGCACCATGCTGAAAGGAAGGGCACTCACTGCTGCATGAGTTTTATGGGCTTATTTTATCTCTGATGACAAAAGAAAACTTACTAGTCATGTGGTTCCTCATAAATTTCAAGCCACTGCTGCCTCACCATACTGCCTGTGTTCTCAGCCACACTGGCACAGTTTCCCCCACTTTCTGGCTGGCAATGTTAATAACAAGGCTGCTAATGGATAATGCTTTAGAATTAATGGGTATAAATTGAAAGAGGGGAAATTTAGGTTAGCTATTAGGAAGAATTATTTTAATGTGAGGGTGTTAAGACACTGGCACAGGTTGCCCATGGAAGTGGTGGCTGCCCCAACCCTGGCAGTGTTCAAAGCCAGGTTGGATAAGGCCTTGAACAACTTGGTTAGTGAGAGGTGTCCCTGCCCAGGGCAAGGGGTTAGGACTAGATGATCTCTAAGATCCAGTCCAACCCCTTACCACACTATGATACTATGAATTACCTAACTTTTCTCTAAACTTAAAGGCAATCCCCAAGGTATACTTTGAGAACGGAAACTTTAGTATCGTAAGAGCCTTGGCTGAACATTTCCATGGTCATCCATCTGACATCCAAGTGGCTTATCTCTCTGGCTTCTGAGATCCCAGTGTTCCAAAAGGTGTGCTGTTTACTTGCCTGAGAGCTGAGCGAATCTGCACCTTTCCAGAAAGCTAAATACAAGTTTAGGAGTGTAACTTTCACAATGTCAGTGGTGCATCTCAACTTTGGCAGTTTAAACTAGTCTTTTGCTTTAAAATCTCTGTTTGGTTTTGTTTGTTGGGGTGGTTTTTAAAATTTTATTTAGGCCCCGCTGGGGCAGCTTCCTAAATTACCTTCAGGGCCCTGATTTGACTGCCTATATTCCAGATTCCAAAGGTAAATCTGATTTCTGTGTTGGAGGCAAGCTCCCCTCCTTCCAGCACTTTTCTCTGTGACTGACCTGAAAAGTGGCACATGAGATTCAGTAAAATTTCAAGAAATGTAACCTATTTTCCTGTGATTTCTATTCACTGGGATGAATCTTACTTACCAGTGTATTGCCTCAACTAAGGAAATAGCTCTTACAGTGCATGTGTGAGGAAAAAAAATGCTTCCTCCTTAAGCTTTTTTCAACCTATGTTCTGTTCAGGCTGTCTCTGTTTCAATGGACCCTAGAAGCTTTGCACGATTATTTATTAATCTGATTTACTAATAGACTTCTAAATTTCAAGCAGAGACAGAGAGAGAAGATAAGCTGGACTCAGGCTTACAAGAGTCAGATTCATGCCAGGTCTGCCACAAACACCCATTTGGCTTTATGCACATCATTTAATGTTTGTGGTTCCACTGTCTACCAAATGCAGATACCAATTCTTCCCTTTTTCCCTATCCATACTTATATAGATGGCAGGTTTGGACAGGAATCAGCTCTTTCCACGTGTGCTGGTTTGAGCTGAAGTAGAGTTAACTTTCTTCACAGAGGCTAGTATGGGGCTATGTTTGGGTTTTGTGCTGAACTTTGAATAACTCCCAAATGAGTCCCTGATGTTAGATGTAGCTTCTAGTTGCTTCTCTAAGCCACAAAATAATAATGGGCTTCAACCTGCTCAGGAAAAAATGCAACCTTTGGATTACATTGGTGTAAATAAAAAGTCCACTGCAGTTCACAAGTCAAAAACTGCTGGTAGTGTTTAGCATCAATGTCTGTCGCCTGAACATCTGGTGTTCATCACTGCTCTCCTTTTCCTTCCGCTGTCATATTTTATCCCCATCTGTTGGAGGTTTCTTAGCACAGTCTGTATAAATAATGGCTGTCTCTCAGTCTGACTAGTGGAATCCTTACAGGCTGCAAGGTAAAGGAAGGAAAAACAGGCAGATTCAAGGAAAGTGTCTCTCTTATGTACTCTGCTCCTCCCTTTCTCCCCTCTCCCTGCACACAGATAGTACTAGACAGTAGAAAGTGTCTCTCTTATGTACTCTGCTCCCTCCCTTTCTCCCCTCTCCCCGCACACAGATAGTACTAGACAGTATTACTAGACAGTGTGGTACTCTTGCTATGAAGAGAGATGGAGAAGTTTCCAAAGATAGCAAATGTTTTCACTAGCCCTAGTTCTGAAGGCAGAGAGCAGGAGAGGAGTTGGAGACCGAATGAACACCCGTTGCCATTGTTGGAAAGACCAAAATTGACTGCTTTGGAACAACCCTTCAGCACATCAGTTATGACTTGGGAAAGCAAACATTCCTTAGTATCAGACTTCCTGGGCAATGACTTTGGTGTATTTTTTAAATTAAATTTCTCTTATTTCAGTAATTTAGGTTACTACTAGGAAAAATAATACTGAAGGTGCTAGGAAAACATGTGTGTGTTAATATTAGCCAAAGCAGAATATTTTTACTTTTTTTTTCCCCTCAAAAAACTGTGCAGTGCCCTCGCAATGGCCATCCCTTTCAGTGCTCCTGAGCCATGCTGACAGGGCAGTGAGCTGGAGTAGCATTCCAAAGAGGCATTTCTGATGGGGTGGTGAATCCTTCTCCGCCCTATATGAAACATTTCCAGTAGCATGTATGCATTACCTGCCAAAGGCAGGTGCTTCTGGCTGTGCCCAGTCACACAGCCCTGTGCACTGGGAGCACATGTGGGTTTCATTCCCTGCCAGCTTTTGCAGCTAGAGGTATTTCCTCGTTCTAGAAACACACAGAGACACTGTAGTCCCAAGCTACTGGTGGTTAGGGAAAAGAAGGCTCATTTCCCTCTGTCTGGAGAGGGCTGTTACAGACTGCCATCATTGGCAATCCCAAAACTTTATCCAGGCTCAAGGTGGGCTGAAGCTGGAGGGTCTCTGTACAAGACAGTTGTCGTGTTTTCAGTTCTAGGGACAGCTTGTGTTGTTGGGGACTCCATTATACTTGGAACAGCAAGAATGGTCCATGTTACTATGTGTGTTCTTCCTGACTGTGTTGCTTTCTCCTTCTTTTTAATTTCATGTGTCAAAAGTGTGTCTTAAGTTGGTTTGATTTGATATCAGATTGACTGAAATGGGAATAAATTATCGGTGCTGTTGCTGGTTGTCAACTCAGCCTTCTCTTTCTGCAAAGCATGTTGCGTTCCTGATTTCCCATTGTTTTTCACTTATGTTCCTGTGGTGTTATCCTGCTACTCACTGCAGACTCCCAAATTTCAGCTTGACAGTCAGATCAATCAAGCAGTAGGTGTCCTGGTCAGCATCTGCATGAAGTGAAAGTGATAGGCCCAGCTCATAAACACGGACAGGTTGCTGGGCTGTCCTGCAGAGCAAGTCCTGGCTGATGCAGAGGGCACACAGTGGTTGGTGTGAAAGGCCAGGCAGTCTCTGGAGTCACGGTTGCTCTCTGAAGTTGGTAGATCGGTTCAATCCCGATGATTTGTTCTGACATTGCAGTCTGTTGCTGGAAATGGATGTCCTGGTGAAAGTGTTACGACTTGGCAAGGCTAAACGATGGGCAATGAGAAGGAGAAACACAGGTCTAATGTTGCACAAACTACTTCGCACAAACTGCTACTTGCAAGAAGAAAATAACACAAGAGTACAGTGAAATGGATGTTGTGATGTTGATATACTCTGGGGTTTTTGCTATCTGCACTAGATCTCTGCTTGCCAAGCATCTTTCTTGTTGCTAGCAGAATATTTATTCTATTTTCTCATCTTTTTGTAGAAAATTTTACTACATCACACTGCTGAGAGACCCTGTATCTCGTTACCTCAGTGAATGGCGTCACGTCCAACGAGGAGCTACTTGGAAGACCTCCTTGCACATGTGTGATGGCAGGACACCGACTCCTGAAGAGCTGCCATCGTGCTATGAAGGCACAGACTGGTCGGGCTGCACACTGCAGGAGTTCATGGATTGCCCATATAATTTGGCCAACAACCGCCAGGTGAGGATGTTGGCTGACTTGAGCTTGGTGGGCTGCTACAACATGTCCTTCATCCCAGAGAACAAGCGAGCACAGATCCTGCTGGAGAGCGCAAAAAAAAACCTCAAAGACATGGCTTTCTTTGGCCTGACAGAGTTCCAGAGAAAAACTCAGTACCTGTTTGAGAGAACTTTTAACCTGAAATTCATCCGGCCCTTTATGCAGTACAACAGCACCAGGGCAGGGGGGGTGGAGGTGGATAATGACACTATCCGCAGGATCGAGGAGCTCAATGACTTGGACATGCAGCTCTATGACTATGCAAAGGACCTTTTCCAACAGCGCTACCAGTACAAACGGCAGCTGGAGAGGATGGAGCAGAGGATAAAGAATCGGGAAGAAAGGCTTCTTCACCGGTCCAATGAAGCACTTCCCAAGGAAGAGACCGAAGAGCAAGGACGTTTGCCCACTGAGGACTACATGAGCCATATTATAGAGAAGTGGTAGCCTAGGCAGACTTTTATATTAATGATAATTCTAGGGTTTCCATACAAGAGATCATGGAAGTAAAATTGCAAAAACAACAGAAAATATTTTATTTAAAAGCAAGTCTGTAAAACAGAAGATAGATTGCTTCCTTAAGCATAGGGTCTTTTTACTGTTTCTTACAAGACCAATGAGATTCTTAAAAAAACAAAACAATAAATACGTAAAAATAAAAAAAAAAGGGTCAACATTCTAATGCCGAGGTAAAAAAAATGCATGAATGCATTTTTATGCACTTGTAAGGCCAAATACAGAAGAATGTTTCTTATCCTCACAATTCAAACACCAATGGCAGAAGTAGGATTTTTGAAAATCTGTTTATCCCCTGAGCATAATGATACATAAATAAAAAACAAGGAAACAGAGGTTTTCTTTTGTGTGGGAGGCAGGATGGGAATTGCATTGTTTGTAAGTAACTGATAACAGTGACTAAGTTGAGGCTGTGCTATCCTGTCAGGCTGAGCACGAGGGCAGTCACAGCATTCAGCTGTAACTGATAACAGTGACTAAGTTGAGGATGTGCTATCCTGTCAGGCTGAGCACAAGGGCAGTCACAGCATTCAGCCGGCAGCCACTGCCATAGAGTAGAGCACCATAAAAATAAAAGAAGAAGAAATACAGTCAGAGGGTGAGAAGCATTAAAGCAAATTGACTATGGCCTGGGACGTGTATTTAGCACAGTGGTTTGATACACTGCACTGGTATTGCATATCCATACGCAACTTCATCACAAAAATGATACAGAATTCATGCACAGAGCTCCCAGATTTGTTTCCCAGAAAGGTCCCAACACAAGTTAAAGCCAACCAAATTCCACACAGGCTCAAACATGCACTCACATGCCATCCTGCCACCCTACATCACTGCTGCTCATGCCATCCTCAGTATTATGTGTTATCAGCACATGAAAACCCTATCCTACAACCTGACAAAAAAGAGAAAGAATTTAAATGCTCCGAAATAAATCTGCACAACAAGGTTCAGGGAAGACCCTGCAAATGATCAGTCATTAATGGGAACATGACAAGGGGGTGATTTTGTTTTGCTTGTTGCTCTGTGAAATACTGACCCAGAATAATCATACCTATCTTTTTTCAGTTATTTTTACTTGCTTTTATCAAGAGCTAATGGGCATCAGCCTGCTTCCAGTGAAGTTAGGAGAACTGATTTAAGTGGGAACAGGATGGGGTTCTCTTCCAGAGCTGTGAAAATTTCTGACTGTGGGTCCGAATTACGAGACAGTGCACACTGTCTTTTGGCAGGGTGCCTGCTCTGCAGCTCTTACTTTAAATGAACAAGCTGTGTTCATAAAACTGGAAAGGGGAATCATGGATAGTGTTTTTTTAGTCTCAGACCACTCTCAAAGCAGAACTCTTTCTCTTTCAATGCTGTTTTTTAGGGGCTCATGTAAGTTTAATCCTCCAGTGTGGGGACAGTCTAACCAGGTTCTGCTTACTGACTTTTGAGTCGTAGAGCAACAATGACTTCTCTAATTCCTCTTCCCACTCACCAAATTAAAGTATGGCTTATTTTTTTGCTGTTGCAAGCACTTCTTTGGCTGGAAGCATGGAAATGAAGTAGTTTTTGCCTGGTTCATGTCTCACCTCGTTATTACTCAGCCTGTAAGACCTGAACCAGCTATTGTTTAGGGTAAACTCTGAACCAAATGGAATATGATTTGATTTTCAAAGGCCATGTTAACTGCAAATCAAATATGGCATTGAAATCACTGGAGGAGAGGCAGAGAGCTGATGCATTCAGCTTTAGCATGTCATTTTTGCAGGGTCCCTTTCCCATCACACAAATCCACTGAAGTGCTGCTTGGTTTGTATTTTAATCCTCTCTCTGCCTCTGTTTTCCAACAGTTTCAAATACAGACTGGGTTTTGCAAAGGAGGGTCTGCTTTGTTCTGCTGTGTACACCCTGGGGAATACACCTTGCTTTTGGAGATGTTCTTCTCCAGAAGAAAAAAAGATAACTAAAAACTTGTGAACAGAAAATACAATCAGCACTTTGGGCTCAAATACAACCCTGTTACAGCCCTGAGCCAAAGTCCACCGAAGTCAAAGGATGTCCTTCCTATTGATTTCAGATGGTTTTGGTCGGGTCTGCATCCTGCTGCTACAGAGTGAACCAGCACACACTCCCCTGCTTGCAAGCACAGTGGGACATTGTTACCCACACATTTTGCTGGTACCAGTATGTGCTGCCAGTGTCACTGTCCTTCAGGTTGTGTCAGTGCTGCTGCCACGAATGTTCCCAGAGATGTGGAGCCTGGCCATAAGCATATCCTCCCAGATGAAAACTGGGAAACAGAGTGAAGCAGTATTTAGTGATTGACTTGGGGGCAGAATGCATTACACCTCCATTTGCACATCTCTGAGTTCCAATACTGAGAGGAGCTGTGTCTACTAGTTCCCAGCACTTTTATGTGTTGCTGTAACTAAAGAAAACATTTGAATTTTAAAAATGCAATTTTACAGGCTGTTTACCCACAAAACCAATACACAAGATATAAAAAGCAACTGCTTTATATGCACAGTTTCCAGCTTTCCCCGAAGGCTTTCCCTGCGCTCCTGCGTTCTGGATCCGTAGCGCACCAGTGGTTACCGCGGCTGATCCCGCGCTGCACTGGTGGGACTGGCTGTGATTCGGACCAGTATCCTGGTTAGGCTGGGTCTGCCTGAGCTGTTTCTGTGTTGCAGGCTCTGAGAAACCAGCTGGATGTGAATGGATCTGTCTGCAGGGTTGTCTAAACCAGGGGCAGCCTCTGACCTTAGAAGCGTGTCAGTAGAAGACGTTTCCTTTGTAATATATTGCCGTAACAAGCAAAAGGAATGAAACTATATTGAAAACTGTCTTGTTAACAGTTTCACTTCAACCCACAAAAGGAGGGCTGGCCTCACTTAGCAGTGAGGCAGAAAATTCTAAATTTAAATCCTGCACCCAGCAAATGCCTCGGTTTCTCCACCTGTACATTGGGTATCACAAATTTATGGAGTCAAAAAGGAGGTACCCTGAGCTATGACAAGTATAGGGCACTTGGAAACAGATTCTTGGCAATGGAAATGAAGAGAATGGCCCCCAAACCATCCCTCACCCTGACTGCTGTGCTGGTCTGCTTATGGCTTTAGGCCATGCATTAGTTTATTCTAAGTGCTGTGTGCCAGAGCATGGGTTGCAGGATGTACCTGGCACTATCTTCTTCCTTTAGTGGGTTTAAGGGAACTTTTTTAACATAATGTGAATATAGTTTTTTGTGATTTATACATACCACAGTTTACAGTGGTACTATTTCTTTTATTTTTAGGACTGATAATTTGATGATACAATAACATGAAAATTGTGTGTGTAGTTTTAAAATTAATGGAGAACGACAGCTTTAAGGCACTCCGGCAGAAGTAGTGGCGAGATAGTACCCTTCAATATCTGCCCCTTTCTTCCAAAATGTTTTTCCTGTGATTTCCAGACACACCAAGACCTTCTTCAGTACAAGAAGTTTTTCTTCAGGGGGCCTGTCAATGCATCCTGATGCAGGTCAGGTTAGGTGAGTGCTGGGAGCAGTGCAGGCAGGTGCAAGATTGTGACCTGTCTCTTAGGGAGTTGGTGACACAGTTCCCCATGAGTTCAGATTTTACCTAGTCAGATGCTTATCCATCCCACAGCATTTCTGCCATGGTTCCAGGGATACTCCCTGGAAAACCTTTACAAAAGCTGAGCTGTGTAAGGTATTTCTAAGGGTTTATAGACCCAGCAGGATTAGTGTGAGTGAGCAGTTTGGGCAGGCAGTTCTCTGGTATCAGGCCAAAGATGATGGATGGCCCTTAGCCTCTGCCATCTTACACCGTGCTGACCCTTGCACATCCACAAATAAGGTGGTTCCAGGGATACTCCCTGGAAAACCTTTACAAAAGCTGAGCTGTGTAAGGTATTTCTAAGGGTTTATAGACCCAGCAGGATTAGTGTGAGTGAGCAGTTTGGGCAGGCAGTTCTCTGGTATCAGGCCAAAGATGATGGATGGCCCTTAGCCTCTGCCATCTTACACCGTGCTGACCCTTGCACATCCACAAATAAGGATGAGATTTCCCAGTCCATTCCTGTCCTGCTCTGGGAGGGTGTAAAGGTGAAGACATGCTGCAGTACTAAGAAGATCACCTTTTCTTTTAGTCACCTGAATGGTGTAAACTTTACTGCTTGATGGGTGTTGTTGCTAGAGAAAAAATTTTACTGCAGATTTGTCTCATCCCAGATAACTCTGTTGAAGGAGTTTGCCTCCTCCAAAGTTTTCCAGACAGTCAGGTGCCACCCTGTATTCTACCCAGGTCACAAAATGCAGGATTTACTGGTAAGGTTGCCAAACCAGGCTGGCACAGGGTTCAAAGTCATAAAAGGAAAAAAACCTCAGCAAAGGACCAGTGTGAATTTCTGACTTGCCTGAGTTTCCCTTTCATGACCAACATTTTGGAATGAATAAGGAGCACTTCAGGTCGAAGTTTTTGCACACCATAGTCCCTTACTTGCTTACAAAACTGGGATGGCATTGGAAGCAGCACAGGAAAGATCTCAAAAAACTTCTGCATTCTGTCTGCCAGGGCTGTCCTGTTAGAGCAAGAAAGAGCAGTGCAGTTGCAGAGAGTATGAGTGAGACAGAAGGACACCAGAGTGGCAGTGCAGACCATCAGGACGTTTCCACTCTGAGCCCATCAAGTCACTTCACAGAAACCACTGAGCAGCTACAGAAGGTAATGACTAACATGACAGCACAGGGCCTGACCGAGAGTTATATCCTGGGTTTAAAAGCATCTCTAGCTTCTTACTGATGTTTAGAGTTGCTCAGACCTCTCCTATTCCATAAAATTTTCCAAACATCACAAAACAAAGGGTAGTGCTACAGGAATTCACCACACAAACTATACTCAGTGTTGTATTCCCAAGGCTGTGGCTTGGAATCCAACTGACACTACCTGCTGGATTCAGATCACAGGGCTCGCTGCCTTCTCTTTTTGTTCGTTTTCACTAATATTAGCAGATCATGTTCCAGAGGCAGAAGTGAACTCAGGATTCACTGCCTGACCAGGAGTAGAGCCAAACCTTTCTAGCAGAGGTCAGTGAGCAGCTGAGGTGAAGCTCATCCCTGCACACAGTCCCTGCTCTCCTTTGTTTTGCCTCCTCCCCAGGAGTTCTGCCAGGTGAATGCAGCCCTGATTGAGCAGTGGCTGTTAAAGCCTGTGCCGTCCCAGCTGCAGGCAGTTTTCTCTGTAGCTTTTTCTGTTAAAGCCTGTGCCGTCCCAGCTGCTGCCAGTTTTCTCTGTAGCTTTTAGCCATGCAAGCTGAAAAAAAACAAGATTTGCAAATGAGTCTGTCTCCTCAAAGCCCCACAATTCTCCCACCCTGTGTTCCCTCAGGTGTCAATTCTGCAGACTGGATTGAGAGAGTTGTACTATAATGAGTAATTTTATATTCAAATGGTTTACTGAGCATGATTTGTTTTGTACATATTGGAATATAATTTAACTTATTTTTATTGCCCCTTTTCATAAGAAGACAAAAATCCCCACCCTCTCTCAATGTGAACTTCCTCTGTGTTTATGTGTAGTCTGCCAGGCAAACATGTAACAGCCACAGGATTTCTCCTCATCCCTACTGGGATCTGAGTTTATTTTTCATTGTCATTTCTTTTCGTCTGAGGCTTTGCTTATATTGTCTCTTCTTTCCTCTCTGCTGCACAATCTGCAGGAAGAAGGGAAAGGGCAATGCAGGCAGGATTTTAATTTTCTTCCTCTCCCTTTTCTTAAGTGCTTTACCTACCAAGGAACTCAGTTCTTCTAGGAGTTTTGTGACTGAGGGTATAAAACATACAACTGTCCCCCCACCTGCCTTCCATCCTCTGTATTGTAGATCAAACAGATTCAGCTGCTCTGAAAGTAATTGTGGCTGGAGTCATTCCATTGGGCTGAATGTGTATGGTTTGCACTTTTTTTGCCCCACTTCAGGAACTTAACAACAAACAAAAGACAACTGTTTAACTTGAGCCAAGTAATGCTTAAAGCTTTATATATTTATTTATAGCATCTTACAAAAGTGTTAAGAGGTTTTTTTTCTTTTCTTCCACGAGAAAAATTGAATTAAAAAATAATCTAATTGTTTTTGTCTAGATCAAGAATGAATGTTAGCAGATGAAATAAACCCTAAAATTGAGCATCTGTTGTGTGTTGTCCTTGCACTGGTTTCAGTGTAATATGTCTTGCCTGTGTATTTCAGAGAGATTAAGCTGCCAGTGGAGTTGCTGGAGAATATTTGTTTTCTGCTGTGAAAACAGACTCCTAACAAGAAATATTCAAGCAGAAACTGCAGCCTGTTCATTCCTATTGTTACATTTGAGCCCACATTACAAAAAGCCCTTAAACCTCCTAAAACCTCTCATCTTTTGAAAATTAATTACCTTTGATCCCGTATAGTCCTCTTAGTTTTCTTTTTCACAGTCACTGCAATGACCAGATTTGCAGGCAATAAATGGAGGTTGTTACACCAAATATTACAGAATTAACAGATATTTTCTTTTCTGTTTCATATGAACAAGCACTTTCAGCAAACATGATGTGTAACAATGTTCTGCAGTTACTGAACTGAGCCTGGTTTGGTGAAAGCAAGCGAGGAGTTACAGAATGGTGATGCAAGTGTTTCCCAGTGTTCTGAGTGAGAAGTGTGAGGGGTTTGTGCAGCAGAGTGAGGAATCCCACTGGGATTTTGCTGAAGCACCATTACACCTCGCACTTTCTGCCTCAGGTGCCGGAGGAGCGGCGCAGGTGCTGGTGGAGGGCCCAGCTGAGTGGTGGTGTGAGGGAGCACTGTGATCCCCAGGTGAGGAGCAGGTCAGTTGATGCCCAGGTGAGGAGCAGGTCAGTTGATGCCCAGGTGAGGAGCAGGTGAGTTGATCCCCAGGTGAGGAGCAGGTGAGTTGATCC
>NW_008650920.1:53143-60960 GCF_000695815.1 Acanthisitta chloris | reverse complement strand
GCAGGTTGGTTGATGCCCAGGTGAGGAGCAGGTCAGTTGATCCCCAGGTGAGGAGCAGGTCAGTTGATGCCCAGGTGAGGGGCAGGTCAGTTGATCCCCAGGTGAGGGGCAGGTGTGTCCCTGCCTGTGCCCGGTGCCCGCTGCAGCAGAAGGCCTCGTGTCCCACGCGCCGGCGCTGCCTTGCGCCGTGATCGTGGTGACGGTGCCCGTGCCAAACTGCTGGAGGAACCTCCCAGTGTGACCCGAGGCTGGTCCTGGCCCAACACCACCAGCAGAGCCTCCCCCTGCACCGGCCACACACCCCCTCAGCCACCCTCAGCCCTCCCCGTGCCACGTCCCTGTCCAGCAGCAGCTTGGAGTGCCAGGGGCTGGTGACCTCGGGGCCTTCCAGAGCTTTCAGAGGGTGCATCAGCTGAAGTACAATCATAGAATCAACCAGACTGAAAGAGACCTCAAGGATTATTGAGTCCAACCCTCCCATTGTTACTAGCCCATGGCACTAAGTGCCACATCCAGTCTCAGCTTGAAAACCTCCAGGGATGGGGAATCCACCACCTCCCTGGGCAGCACATTCCAATGCCTGAGCACTCTCTCTGCAAAAAATCTCTTCCTAATATCCAACCTAACCCTCCCCTGGCAGAGCTTGAGTCTGTGCCCTCTTGTCCTGCTGCTGTTGCCTGGGAGCAGAGACCAACCCCCACCTGACTCCAACCTCCTGTCAGGGAGTTGCAGAGGGTGAGAAGGTCTCCCCTGAGCCTCCTCTTCTCCAGGCTGAACACCCCCAGCTCCCTCAGCCTCTCCTCATGCCACTTGTGCTCCAGTCCCTTCCCCAGCCTCGTTGCTCTGCTCTGGACCTGCTCCAGCCCCTCAATGTCCCTCCTGAGCTGAGGGCCCAGAGCTGAGCACAGGATTCAAGGTGTGACCTCACCAGCACCGAGTGCAGGGGCAGAATCACCTCCTGGTCCTGCTGACCACACTGTTCCTGCTCCAGCCCAGGATGCCATTGGCCTTCTTGGCCCCCTGAGCACAGCTTGTGCTGCTGCATACCCTGGACCTGCTCCAGCCCCTCAATGTCCCTCCTGAGCTGAGGGCCCAGAGCTGAGCACAGGATTCAAGGTGTGACCTCACCAGCACCGAGTGCAGGGGCAGAATCACCTCCTGGTCCTGCTGACCACACTGTTCCTGCTCCAGCCCAGGATGCCATTGGCCTTCTTGGCCCCCTGAGCACAGCTTGTGCTGCTGCATACCATCCTGTTCCATTGGCCTTCTTGCCCCCCTGAGCACAGCTTGTGCTGCTGCTTACTATCCTGTGCTGTTCCGTTTGAAAGTGCTGTTTATCCTCTCCTTCACCTTCTCTTCTCAAAACCCTGGAAGATATTCTGGCATGAGACATCTGTTCAGCCAAAATGATTTCATTTGCACATGGTTGTTCTGCACCATCTTTAATACAGTTCTTCCTCTCAGTTAGAAGGGAGAACAGCTGGCTGGCTAGCAAAGAGGGGGAAGGAAAGCTTCTGCTGTTCCAAGAACTGGTGCAGGAAGGTGAAAGGAGCAGAAAGGATGCTTGAAGGGGAGTTAAAAGAAGCAGAGCAATTAGTAACTGAAGGGACAGCCTCTGGAGTTTGTTCTTTTCCTTGATCATACTGATGGTTATTCAATTTCTTTCTGCTTGAGTCCAGGATGTTCCTATTTGGCCATTTTACACTATCCAGCACTGCCTCTGGGGCATGTGCTGCCTCAGGTTATTTGGAAATGCTCTGCTTTACATCCTGCCCTGGCAATAGGAGGCCCTGGCTGTTCTGCTGCCTCAGGTGACAGCTCCCTGCTCCTGAACGAGGAGCTGATCCTTCCTCAGGTGCCCTATCTGAGGAGGTGCTGCTGAGCTCTTGCCAGAGGTTGCATTTCCTTCTCTGGCTCATGAACTGATACAGCTACTTTAACTCTTTAGTGACCTCTTTCTTGGCACTGTGTACAGAAGAAGGAAAAGCAGAGCAAGTCTACTTCAACACTGCAATGCCAAAGGTTTTCCACATTGACTGATCTTTGGGTAGTACAGGTACTTTTTTCCCATGCTGAGGATTCATGTGTGGGTTCACATAATGCTGAACTGCTTCTTTGTCACAGAGGAGAAAGTGGCATGGAGGTTCCTGCATAGTTAGATGTGTATCTAACAGTGACCTCGTGTTTCTGTGGATTGTGTAAAAGTGGTCAGAACTTAGGAGAGCCCCATGACTTGCAGTTTGTAACACTTTATGATGCAGTATTTCAGTGGTGCTTAGAGTAGGGATGTAAAGAAATTTAGACACAGATAAAATTAAATTCTGGGCTTTCTGCAGCTGGAAATGTTCATGACTGATTTGGGCACATCAGCTCAAACTGTCTCTGCTGCAGGAGGAAACTACGAGATGTTCATACCTATACTCAAAAAAAATATGTTGTGGGCTTACTGGTAAAGCAGTTTGAATTTTACTATAGTAGTTAATTCATAAGCTTCAAATTAAAAGGGGTAGTCAATGAAATATTCATGAACTGAACAGTATTTAATAGACCATTGCTTTGTATCTGTTAAAGCAATCAGAGGTTCAAATGAGGAAGGCTTTTCTAGCAAGGCCCTGTGTGCTTTAATTGAGCTGGGAAGTAAGTGGCTTGGAAAAGAAACTATGAATGTTCATCCTTTGCAAACATTATCTATAAGCCTAAAATGAGTAAGATTATCTGTGCTTTTATGTCCCTGCCTTGGTTTTGCCCATTCCCTAGTCCTGCTCCACAGAAGATTTGTCCCCAGGGGTGGAGAGCTTGCAATGCCTCAGTCAGGGATCTTGTGACCTTTGCACAGGCAGCTACAGAACTGAGATGCTTTTGAATCAATATCTAGCAAAAAAAGTGAGGGAAAAGTGGAATATCTGTCCTCCAGGAGCTGGGAATGGATGAGGGGTAGCTTTGCAAATGTTTGCCAAACTAGATGTTCTTTATATATTTATTTTGCTCTCCCCACTAATGTGTTCTATCAGAGTATGGTTATGGAATCTGGATGTCTGCAATAAATAACAGTGCTAAATAATAAACATTTCATTCATGTGGCCTTAACATATTCTAATTCTTAGTGGATTCCATTTAAAAGTTCCTTCTTTTAATTGACTTAAACCGAATGTTATACTCAGTTGTGCTGTCAATGGTAAAGAAATTCCATGCAGCCTGATCTAGTTAATTCAGGCTGGATACCTGATCCTGAAATGAATATGTGGTAACGAGTCATCAGTTTTCTGGCATAGGCAGTGACAACATGTATAAATCATACAGCCTTTGTGAGAGGGTAAATAACTTCCCTGTAGAGCCCTTTCTTTGGGGTGGGGTTATTATTGCCAGACATTGTTTTCTGAACAAGAGCTTGCAGCCAAATTGGTGAATGCTCAGATGTTTCTCATACCACAGTAACTCCCATCAGTACTGGTTTCTACTGGTCATATGTTCTTTTGCTTCCTTGATATCAAATGTTTTGATGCTAAATGAGAATGTATAAACCAATGCCAATCAGCCACAGCATCGTGTAGACTTTGAAATGTTACCAGGTGAACTCATTAAGCCATGCAGCTACTGGAGTTAGTTAAGAGAGGCTTTGCTCCCAGATGGGAGAACCTGGGTCTTGGAAAGCAGTGCCACTGTTAGAGATGTATGACCTTCTGGGCTGAGAGATCTGCTGGTTGTTAGGTTTTGCTGAAGATCAAGTACAGTGATTGCAAAGAATTCAAGAATATGTGATCTCCTGTGTTGAGGGCAGTGTGGCCTTCTGAAGTAGCTAAAGTGACCAACATTCAGTTGTTTTGGGAGTGGAAAATGAAGACAGTGCTCCTGTTCAAGAAGAAATCTCTTGATAGGTTCCTAGCTGATGTTATCTCAGCACCCTTTATCACAGCTGTTCTGCATAGCTTTTCATGCATTTATTTCTGAAGACTGTTGTGAGACAAATGACTTTGCTCTTCCACTTGGAAGCTTGTCAAAGGGAAGTGTGTAAAAGAGGGAGCTGGGGTGCCAGCTGAAGTCCTGGCCGTGGTGGGCATAGCCTCATCTCTAGTTCTTTGGTGCTCCCCTTAGAGAGAAGTCCATAACCGTTTGGAACCAGTGTTCAATCTGAACACATATTAAGGCTTTTTGTTTCTTCTTTGCAGTGTCTTAATAATTTAGATGTCGTTTTTCCTGTCCATATCCTCCTGTCTGCCTCTGGGGTGGTGAGTGCCATGTGCCATGCCATGGTATGTGGGAGATCGACGGGAGAAATGCGCAGCCAATGGTGTCCAGCAAGACTCGTTTATTGTAAGCCATTGTCCATCTTTTATACAGTGTATGAACAACTCTGCTTATTGTTCTCTTTACCATTACCTAAACCCTAAAAGTTACATTTGTATATTTTCTTAGCTTGCAGGACAACTATACCTATTATTCATTTTAGCATTACCTACGCTCTACAGGTTACATTTATTTACTATGTCTGCTTGCAGCTGCAGCTGTGAAGAAGTCTTTGTTTTCTGGAGAATCCTTCTTTGTTTTCCCTGAATAGTTCATCCTTGGGTTTGCAACATTGCTGAGCTTTCCCAGATAGCTTGTCCTTTGGCTGCAACGTTATGCTGCAAAAATAACTTCTAAGGCTGAGAAGCTAAACTCCTGAGGCTACTTCTTAGTTCTATGCTCAAAGCTCCCATAGACCTTTGCTCGACTCTTGCTCGCACAATGCTCTCTGGGAGCTGTGCCCCTGTTCCCTTAGCCATTCTTCAACAATGGTACATGTGCCACGGGCAGCACTAGCGTGGCTGTCTCCTCCAGTGAGGAACAACCCCAGGGTCAGCTCTGCCAGGGCAGTGCACTGAGGCAGGGCCACACCTCGGTGGGCAAAAACACGGACCACGCTGAGCATTGTGGCGTGGGCTGTGTGTGGTACAGCGATGTCCTCCAGCAGGGATGGCTGTTGGCCTGCCAGCTAAACCCTGCGGCTGTGTTCATGTTGCCTGGACTTTTTATATATACATTTAAGGACTTTCACAAGAAAATCAAACCATACATCCGCAGGGACAGTGTTGGGAGGAACAATTACAGCAATAAATAAAGCTTTCTGCTTGCATGCCAATGCAACAAGCTTTACTGTCTCCTCATCTAGTGAGCTGCCATTTGTTAGCAGTTGCTTGTTAGGGGCTTTTTGCTCTAGGCCCATTCTTGCTTTTGTGGATATTTTAGTCATCTTGACAAGGGTAAAGAACTCTATTAAGTAGATGCACTTACAATTCACAGTGCCTGTAACATCTGTGGCAGGACTAGAATTGCAAACCACACCAGCATATTTTATTTTTTGTTTTCTCTCTGCTTGGGAATCTCATTAGCTGTTTTACTTTTTTGTTTGAGGGTTGTTGGTTATTTTCCTCCTACCCCCTGTGGCTTCTTTGAGGAGACAAATGGCTTTGTCCTTCTTCCTTATTCTCTGTAAAGGTGGTCTGCACATCTGCATTAGCCAAACCCCACGGGAACTGGCAATGAGAGGACATGAGCCAGTCATCTTCTTGGATGGGGAGGTGGGACAGGGAAGCAGTAGGTGGGAAGTGGTATGTTCCTTTCAGCAGCCCTTGCCATTCATTTCTTAGGGTGTCTTTTCTGTGTATAAAGTGCTTGGATGTCTCCCTCTCAAAAATCTGCTTTCAAGTTGTCTGTAGTGTTGTCCTCTCAGCCTCTCTTCTCATACTGATGTTCTATCTGTTGTTTATTAAGACAGATGCCTTGTGGGAAGTACTTGGCCTGTAAGGTGTTTGATGTGTTCTGCACTTCCATATATTCACTTCTGTAACTAGCTTCAGTAATTAAGTAACAAGTTTCTGTGACTGAAATGATACTGAACCATTCAGAAAGCTGGAGGGTAAAGATTGGAGAGGATGAGAGTAAGCACAGAAAGACAGATGAGCTGGTGGTCACCAAACTCTGTCAGGCTTTTTAAGGGTCGTATGGAATCCAAAGCTCTGCCACTGTTTGTGCTGGCAGCAAAGGCACCATCACTGAAACCCAGTGTGATGTGCTGAGGCTGTTAGGTGGGAACGTCAGCAACTGCAGAGAGATTGTTGACCTTCCTTTCCTTCATGCATTGAAAGAGTACCTAGATTTCTCCATGCTCTGAACAACATCCAAACAAAATATCTACCACTTTCTGGAGAGCAAGGCTGGGGTAAGTGTGGATTCTTCCTTAAGTGTCCATTTCCTTCACTTTACACAAGGAGAGGGTGACAGCAGGGCAGCACACTCTCCAGTCATTGTTATAAAGAACCATTTGTCACTCATCCACCCTGGATTACATGAAAGTAACACAATGCAGATTTCAGTGTGGAATAGTGGAGAAGAGCAGAAGCCAAGAGGTGCCCAGAGCCTCAGTGCTCTTAGACACTCTGCAATGCTGTTTGTAAACAGGCAACACAGAGCAGTGTCTGGCTGCAGTTAACTGGAGGCATGCCAAGGCAGGCTGATGCACAGAGCTGGCAAGGATGATGTTTTGTGATAAAATAAATGGAAAGGTTGTCTTGATTAGCTGCTCACCTCTTCTCTGCCTTCCTCTGTCTTGATCTCTCTGCCATCTTAATAACCACAGGCACATCTCACTGCTCAGCCATGTCAGGTAGCTTCCATTTAAACATTTTTACATAATTTTAAAATCCTGGAATTAAAGGTACTGCAGATAGCACAGTTAGACATTACCCCAAATCTGGTTGTCTGCTCTATAAACATTATGGTGTGATTTAGGAAGCTGTTACAAAGAAACTTGCTGTGGACCAGCTCTTAAAAGGTGTATCTGCATTGCTTTTTGCAAGGCAGGAGGCCTGAGTGACTTCAAGGAAGGTGCATGTTGTTCCCTGGGCAGAGAGTGGGATGTGACAGGGAACAGTTTGAGGGAAGTAAAGTTATGCTTGGGCCTGGGAATTAGAGCAAGTGCAGTATAGGAGAAGGAGTTGAGGAAAGGAAAGGAGTGGTGTGGTGGGAGCCTGAGGAAGCTGTGGGCAGCATTTCTCACTGTGCACATGGATAGGAGAGGGCACATGGGTGTAGGAGAGCCTGAGGAGGGGAGGCTGTAGTCATCACACTGGGAAGTCCCAGTGTCCCCAGCAGCAAGGGGAAACTGCAGAGAAATAGATGACTTCCACATTTTTGTTCAAGAATTAAAGTCTGTCTACAGGCATGGACTGTTTTCTGTAGTCATGTTCATTTGTGACTGCTTATAAAAGGTGTGGAGAGCCAGACCTGGGCTGCAGGTGAAGAAGTGATGGACTGGACATGAATCTGTTCTGTTACATGTTCTCTGTGAGGAGCACAAAGCCTTTGCAGCTATCAGCATGCCTGGAACAGTAACCACTGTATTCGACAGCATATTATCCTGTTGGAAACCACCTGCTTATTTTGAGTTTCTTATCACAGCAGAGGTTCTTACAAATGAATCCTTCTTTGCTTCTTTAAACCTTGGGTTTCATTGCCTTGCAGTCGAAATTATCTGCTCCTTTTAATTACCCTGGGCTCTACTGTATGACTCTTGGCACGGCATGCAGCATTGAAGGAATTTCTAGTCCAGATTGACTCTCTTGGACAAAGCCTATACAGATGTCAGGAAAATAAGTTCATTTTCTGAAAGGTAGAGTGAGCCTGCATACTGTGGGAGGGGAAGGAAGGCAGGATCTAGGTAAGAATTAGGCAGTACCTGCTCTCAAAGGCAACAGTTGAGTAGAGACTCCTATACACAATGATGAGCAAGTGCTCATGCACTTACTTGTTTTGTGAGACTCTGGAATATATTTAAGAGC
>NW_008650920.1:9790-53126 GCF_000695815.1 Acanthisitta chloris | reverse complement strand
CTGCTGAAGGCTCACAAAGGTAACCAGTAATTCAGGACTTCTCCCTAGGAGCCCCGAGGAAGTATCAGTGCCTGATGGTTGTTGCCAGACTTGGAACCACGGATGCTTGTGTTCAGCCCTCACAGCATTTTGCCCAACTGGGACATTACTAAGTATACTTAAAATAGGAAAGAGAGCTGAGAAATTACTCATGCTTCCCTGTTTTGAAGTGTGATGGTGAGAAGGAAAGTGATCTGCTCTGGTTGGAACTCTGAGGAGTGATCTCCTTTCCAGGTCAGGGAATTTCCCACAATAACGCTAAGGAGGAGTTTGTAGATTGCTGCTCTTGTGCAGCCAGAGAGAGCATCATGTCAAGCTGTGTGTTTTCTGAGGCCTGGGAGAGATGATGCACTTTGCTGCAGGGCTTGAATTTATTTTCAGAACTCTTCAGGAAACCTGCATGTGTCATTGTGAAAGGTTTTTATCTTGTGCTCCTCTCAAAAAAAAAAATCAACAAAAGATTGAGAACTGAAATGAAAAGACTTTTGATTTGTAATGAATATTTCTTGGCTGTGAATTCTGAAGGGGCTCAGTACAGGTGTAAGAACCTTTCCTGGAGTGACATCTCGTTCCTAGAGCTGCTGAGGTCCTGCCAGGGCTGCCAGAGGGGATCAGGCAGAGTTAGCTGCTAGATGTGTCCATGCATGACTGCCTCCCTGCCCTCCAGCCCGAGAGGCAGCCAGACAACTCGGCTCTGAAAAACGAGGAAGGAGGAGGAAGAAAAGAGTGTTTAAAAGTCACTGGAGCACCTGACCTGTCTGGAAGCCTGTCTGCCCACCCGAAGCTGCTGAGTGACTGTGATGCTGCTCTGGAACACTCAAGTGCACAGAGCCATGTGAACCTGGCCCATCAGTAAGGGAAGGGAGAGCAGGTCAGTACTGAAAATGAGATCCTAAATCCATCCAAATGTTGAGGGTGTCTGAAAAACTTCATCAGTGTAGTCTGATGCTTATGTATAAAGCAAGGTACCTGGCATAAAGCCTGAGTAAACCCTCTGGACTTCATGCTCTGCATGGGAAGATGGAGTTCAGCTTTCAGTCAGTTACATAAAGGGGTCCTAGGTGCTGTGCACAGTTCAGTGCAGAACTGGGTGGTTTTTTCTGTAGAGTTCTGTTGGAAAAGTTATTGTCTCTGTGTACACCACATGAACATTGTGTCAGGTCTCCTAGATGAGGTTTTAGGAAGCTCTTCTCGTTCATTCATTTAATTTTGTGTTCTGCTCTTCTAACTAGCCTGAGACAAGAGTTTATGTTTCCTAGAAATTAAAGCCCTGCTACAAAAGCTGTTTACATTGTCAGGAATGATTTCACTCTGTGCACAACCTGCCTCTCCATACTTCTGGGGTGGAACAGAGGTAACCCAGGGTTTGATTTGCTGCATTGCCATTGAACACAAGCTCCACTCATCGTGCACAGCCCATGTCTCTGGCCTGTATTAAGAACATACACAGACAGTTACACGTAATGGTGTATGTCAGTGTCTCACAGAGCACTGAGGAGAGAAAGTGAGAATTTGTGGGCACCAGTCAGTGTGGGTGTTGAGCTCTGCGATGAAATCTTTGCCTGTGCATGGCCTCTACACTAGACAGGCTTCCAATAAAACCTGATGACAGGGGGTTTGATGGTATCTTCACTAGGGGAAAAGAAGCTAATTTAGGACAAAAGCTATTTTTCCACTTGCTACCTGATGAGCTGTGAAGTTCTGCTTCAGCTGAGTGGTGTGAAATTATTGCTTTGAAACTGCTGATTAGACCAAGCTCTGTTTTTCACTGCAGGCTCTATGATAATAGAGAAAATGGACACCTCTTCTGGATCTGGTCTCAGGAAATCTTGGAAGCTGATGCCTGGTGATGCAGCACTCTTCTGCTTGTGGGTAAGTAACGTTTAACTCAGTCACAAATTGCTTTTCTGTTGACCTTAAAGCAGTGCCAGAACCCTGGAGCTCTGTTAAGTTACTTTGCTCTGCTTTTAAACTGTCCAAATAAATACTGTTTCTGCACACTCACACGGCTGTGTCATAATTGTTAAGTCTGACATTTGTTGGCAATCTTGTGCTGGATGTTACCGTTTGCTCCTCTCCCCATTAATTAACTCAAAGAACTAGGTCAACAGTTAGCTTAGGAGTCTAATGCATTTTCTAGCAGGGAGTTGATGCAGTTCTGGAATGTGATCATACTTTGCTGTACTGTATTCAAACATGTTTAAATAATAGGTGGAGACTGCTCAGTAAATACTTTGAATGTGAATATATCACACAGCACCAGAGGGGAACATACAGAGGGAGTTTTTCTGGGCTGCTTATTTACAGCTTTAATGGAAGTAAGAGTTGTTAATTCAGTGACTTGGCTCGGGCATCAAGAAGTTCATTTGTATTCTCTGCAACAACTACAGGATTGCTTCATTTAATTCATTGCTTTTACTTTAAAGGTTTGCTTCTACACTGCCTCTAATTTTACATAATTTTCAGCAGCTGTGAAAATGAGCTTAGTCCCATCCCACACCCCCCCTCTGCCCTTCCACTATAGATAAATTTATTTATTTTTTTTATTCCATGTGCTTTCACTGCTGTTCTTTCTGTTGGATATAGTGATGATGTGGCCTCAGAATCAACCTGTTTAGAAAGTTGGCCTGGCAAAAACAACCTCACCAAAAAAAATTCCAAACATTTATTCTCATCAGACCAGTTTGCTGAATCTATTTGTTTTTCAAGTGTGTGGTTAATGCTGTGGGTGAAAGAAAGGGGACTGGGACCAACTTTCTCTGGGACTACACTTGAACTAGCTATGTGTAGTGCCTGTGTTACTCCATCCTGCAGTTTACTCCCAGTGAGATGCACAGAAGAGATTGATTTACAGCTTTGCTAATAACAATAAAAAACATTAGTACAGTGCTAGGTTGGTAGTTTTTTTTATATCTAGATTTCACCTTCTAATTGTACACTTCTCTTTTGACTCTGGACATGTAAGTGTGGTCACTTGTTGCTTTCACACGAATGAATATGGTGTTCTCTACACTGGCTTAATCTTCTGTAAAACACTGAGGAGTCCTGATCTTCTCAGGAGTTCATTAGTATAACCTTGGGCTATGTTTTGGGGGGCTCTTCTCTCTCCAGGCTTCACAATGAAGCTGGATGGTACTGTGTGGAACAAGCCTTTGAATGAATGGCTCTTCTTGCATTCCTGAGAAATTCTTTTGCTTCATGAAACTCCATTTCAAGTGCAGAAGAAGGTGGGAGTCGGTGGATTGTATGGTTTGTGTGGGTGTGCATCTTTTGTAATAAATTCTGAGTTGAAAATGTTCTTGCAAGTTGTAGCTTCAAAAGACTGATGGACAGAGCAGGTATTCTGTCTGGGACTGTCTAACCAAAGCTCTGGTGCTTTGCTTCACACCTCCTGGCAGCTGTCTGAGCTGAAACCAAAACTGACTACTTCCATGTTTGCTGTTTCTCCAGAAATGGCTTCAAAATATTGTTGTTGCTTCATAGCTTTGAACTAGTGTATGTATATAGGTCTTAGCCACCACTCAGAAAAAGCCCCATGTATAATAAATTGAAAATGCTTACAGGGCCATAGTGACAAACCAAACTCAGTTGTGTGACTGTGGATATATTATTCATTGCAGGTGTTATTAATAGCCTTGTAATGCTCCAGTGACAGCAAATCAGAGCCAAAAGGGAATCAAAAGGGACATAAATAGTTGAAATAAATAATGTATCTGCTTTCAGGTTGTGAGTCCATCGTTTCAGCAATACTGGGGCTCTTTGCATTGTTTTTCTATCTTTGTTTTTCAGGACTGCTTGCTTTCATTTGATCACTTTGCCTCCTGCCAACAGGTTAGTTAGAGAAGGTTGTGTGTTGCTTTCTAATTAGATAATGAATTCTTTCCCTTCCCTTCTGCCTCTGCTTTGGATTTCTATTATTGGCGTAGCCTGGCTACTGATTTCAGCAAGTCTTTAATTACTTACTTGTAGTCCTCCTGTGACATACAAACTGAGCATGCAGAGCACTTGTTTTGGAGTGAGTCTGGCAGCTCTGAACTCCTGCTGGAGAAAGCTCAGGAGACAGTCAGTGAAACACTTCCCTCTTCTCCATGGGCAGGTGGAAAGACACTGAGTTGTGACACTTTGTGTTTGCTGTGGTTTAGGTGTATGACCCCTTGCCCCTCTGTCCCCATCTCAGGAAGCTGTAGATCCAAACAGAGGGAAGTTTGGGTCTCAATTTGAATCTCATGGTCATGCTGGGATTGCATCAACAGGTGGTGTCCCAGATTTGTCCCTGTACTGTGCTCAAATATGAAGAAAGTAAGAAAATAAAAGGAAGTAAGACATGTATTTATTTTAAGTCCTAAATTTCTGTGACTACTGTAGGGTAGTGACTGTTTCTTGCTCTTTAATTTTTGTGGAAAATTCTGTCTTTTAAAAGAAAAATCAGTCTGTATAATTACTTATAATTATTACATTAATTCCTAGTCCTGGGTGTGTTTTTTCTGAAGGTGGCCCTCCCTGTTCCCAGGAATCTGTAAGTGCACAGCTGGTTTCAGAGTTTGGCTGAGCTGGTTGCAGTGCTGTATTTGGGTACATCATCTCCTGCTGCTCTCCTGGTCCTGCTGACTGCTGAATCCTCTATTTTCTGTACATCTCATCTCTGTGCTGGCTGCAGGGCACTGGGCCACGTCTGCACATAGAGCTGCACTGGTAGAGCTCTCCATGTTAGGATTTGTCAAATTAAGCAAAACAGATGTAAGATTTGATGAGTTATTTTGGTAGAGTTGTCTGTCTGAGGGACTTCTTTTAATGTTAAAGGGGCTGGAAGATTTTTTGCTGCCTAGAAATAGCCTCTTCTCTGTCATGTCAAATCTGTTTCAATGCCAGAAGCTGATGAGTCTTGCCTATAGTAGGGCTGGTGTATCATAGAATCATAGAGTTATAGAATCAGCCAGGTTGGAAGAGAACTCAAAGATCATCAAGTCCAACCCTACAGTGGTTACTAGCCCATGGCACTAAGTGCCACATCCAGTCTCAGCTTGAAAACCTCCAGGGATGGTGAATCCACCACCTCCCTGGGCAGCACATTCCAATGCCTGAGCACTCTCTCTGGAAAAAATCTCTTCCTGATATCCAACCTAACCCTCCCCTGGCAGAGCTTGAGTCTGTGCCCTCTTGTCCTGCTGCTGTTGCCTGGGAGCAGAGACCAACCCCCACCTGACTCCAACCTCCTGTCAGGGAGTTGCAGAGGGCGATAAGACTTCCCTGTCATTCCCCAATGTAGCTTGGGATAAGAAAAGATAGCCCCAAAAATGTGCCTATTTATTTCAGGGATTTTCAGATCAGTTAGGGATAGTTTAGGATACTGAGATGTATCTAAAGCAATCACTTCATTTCTTCCTCAAAGTCTGCACCCTTTGCTGCAGCAGATGAGTTCCTCAGAGCATCTCTGATCCACGTGCACTGCTCAGTGCTTTGGTGGAGCTCTGACTTAGAGGAGCAGCTTCTCTCTTGGTTTCTGCTACACAGGCAGAAAGTAAATAAATGAATGACCAAACAAGTTGGACAGCATTTAGGTGGTTGCTAGGTCGGGTCCCTGTAGTGAGACCTTTCTAATATCTTGTTCCCTGACACCTTCAACCCTAAAATTCCTGGGCTTGGCTGAAGAGCTTTCAAAATCAACTTCCAGATGTTAAAATATTGCATTTATGCTTGATGGGGCTGCCTGACTTCAGATCACGTTTCTGCATTTAGAATGCAGTTCTTGCTTTGATCAGCAACACAAAGCAATCAGGTACATTTATTATTCCACGGATATGAGCTGCCAAGAGGTTTCTCATGCATCAGCTGTCTGGTGGAGGGGAAACAGGCAAGGCAGGATCTTTGACAACGAGGAAGAGGATTGCATCTTGTTCCCCAGTGGGTTTGTCCAAAAGAAGTAAGCAGAAAGGCAAGATAAGACTTGCTTCAAAGTGTAGACAGAACACAGCTTCAGCTCTCCTGTGCCCCTGGAATGATGGCTTGTACCTCTCTGGCTCAGTCACTGCATTCTCTCAGTCACTTTACAGAGACAGGAACACATTCCCAACACACACTGTATATCAGTGTCGCCCTTGGAAGAAAGTAGAAGTGTCAGTTACATCAGTGAACAGAATGAAAGTCTTGAAAATATGTATCTGATTTAAAGTCTTATACTGGGTTTTAGGTATTAATGTTACTCAGGCAAAAGTGTTTCTCTGAGTGGGATGTGAGATGAGAGCTTCTCTCAGAAATATGTTCCTCCTGTGGGAAGGTCAGTCTTCTGCCCTTACATCCCTTTCCACCATAGTGGGAGGTAGGAAGATTATTCTTTCACTATGCAGGTGTTCCTAAATTGCTTCCCACAAGATTTTTTGCCTGGATTTGCCAAAGAGATTGTGGTAGTCATGATCAGGTACAAGGCAGTGGACCAAATAAACCTGGTGAAATGTAGCATAAAGATCTCTGTGTTTCCAGCCCATTTCTCCTAGAACCAATCTATTTTTGTAAAAGAGATGTCCTAATTCTAGTGTAGTGCTGAAAGGCAATGATAGTCTTCATTTGAATTCATAAATTGTCTCATGATTTGCACTAGAAAGTTGATGGTAAGTAAAATAATAACAATTTCACATTATTATTAATAAACAATAAAAACACCCTCAACCAACCAACAAAGCAGCCAAAGAAAGAAAAACCCACCCACAATAGATCCAGAAGTGGATCTGTTTGGCTGCTCATTTTCCTGACAGCACTCAGAGCTTTTCGAGGTATCTGTATTTGTGCTTCACTGAAAATCCTAAGAACTTAATAGCAGCAAGTCTAGCAAATGTGTCTGCACAGGTCTGGTGCTCACTGTGCGTGTGGAGTGTTCCTCCCCATGGGCTGGGCTGGGTACAGCTTGCCAAGCTCCAGCTTTGGGCTTTGGCTTTTGCTTCTTCTTTTCATTCTTTCTTTCTGCCTTTTTTTTTCTTTCTTTTTTTTTTTCCCCCCACGGATGGCCTCAATAGACCACCCAATCTAAAAACTGCCCTTGTGGACTTTTTCAGCAGTGCGAGTGCTCCATCTAGAGCTCAGAACATCTGCTGAGGTCACTGTGCAGCACGTTCAGAGTCCTTTCCTGCTGTTATCTCAAAGGCCCTCCCAAGTCAAACCTCCCTCGGTGTGATTCTGAGCACCCAGCATCCAACAGAAAATGGTATCACCTACTGTAAGGTCACCTTTTTTAAAGCACCTGACCTGTTTATTTAGTGAGCAAGAGTGAAAGGTAAAGGCAGCACAGAGGAAAAAAAAAAAGCTGCAGAAGTTGCCTGGAGAAGAGAACAGCACCTTCCAGAATCTGCAGAGGCTCCAGGGAAGCTGGAGAGAGACTCTTTGATAGGAGCTGCAGTGATAGCACAAGGGGCAAAGGGTACAAATTGAAGATTTGCCTCCTTTCATCTCTCCTGTCTGGACAGCAGCTGGATGTGAGCTGCTGTGCCAAATACACCAGAAGCAGCACTGAACAGAGCTTTGGGCTATGCACTGCTTTAGGTTCTTTGGCAGAGGCACCTGCTGTAGAGCTGCAGCCTCAGCACAGGGAGGGAGGGCAGTGCTGACTGCATCTCCCCAGGCTGTGAATTCAGAGCAGAGCAGTAAGTCCTGCACTGGAGGAGTTATCTCTGCTTAGTCAGGAAAGCTGGACATAGACTCATAGAACCATGGAATTTTAGAGGTTGGAATGGACCTTAGAGATCATCTAGTCCCAACCCCCTGCCCTGGGCAGGGACACATCCTCACTAGATCAGGTTGCTCAAGGCTCATCCAGCCTGGATTGAACACTGCCAGGGTTGGGGCAGCCACAGCTTCTCTGGGCAACCTGGGAGTGTCTCACCACCCTCACAGGAAAAACTTCTTTCTAATATCCAACCTAAATTTCCCCTCCTTCAGTTTGAACCTGTTACCCCTTGTCCTGTCACTGCAGTTCCTAACACAGAGTCCCTCCCTGGCTCCCTCATAGGCCCTTCAGACATGAAAATTTGCTCTGAGCTCTTCACACAACCTTCTCTTCTCCAGGCTGAACAGCCCCAACTCCCTCAGCCTGTCCTCATAGGGGAGATGCTCCAGTTCTCTTAGCAACTTTGTGGCCTCCTCTGGCCTTGCTCCAACAGTTCCATGTCCTTCTTGTGTTGGGGACACCAGAACTGCACACAGCATTCCAGGTGGGTCTCACGAGAGCAGAGTAAAGCTGTAAATTATGTTAATGGGTGCTGGAAATTACTGCTGAGATTGTTGTCGAGAAGGTGAAGGGGCAGGTTGGGCACTGTTGAGTCAATGCCTTGCATATGTGGCCAGAAGTGCAGAGACAAGCCAGAACATAGTGGGTTTCTACAGCAGCTGTCCTTGGTGTGTCACAGCACTGAGGGGACATCCTACTTCATGTGGTGTGACAGTCCCAGCTGGAGGAACACACATCCCAACACATGTACTGTGAGCTGTGTCTGTGATGTATAGCTGATGTTCCAGACATGTAGAGAGAGATTTGGCAGGGTAGAGGTCAAGGGGACTCTGACGGTTTGCCCATCAAAAAACCCTGTTGTGTTCAGGTTCATACAATTTAAAAAATAGATTTTCATTTTAAAATGATTCAAAACTACTCTTTTACCCCCCTGCCCCCACAATCAGTTTGTCTCATTTTCACAGCTCTTGGGGTGGAGGGAGATAGCCTTGGCCATAAATTATGCACAGTTACATGCTTGAAGATGTACTTTGAAAAGCAAAAGAGGGGTGTGCAAAACCCTTTATTGGCTGAGGAGGCCATAGGCATATGGCATGTATTTATTCTTTCTGGCTGCTTCCTTTTCCCCTTTTAGTTGTCTCACAGGATTTGTTCTCATTTTCCAAACCTAAGCAAGTTCAAACAGTCAACTGAAGGAAAGCAAATACATATTTCTGTGGCATTCAGCTGGGCTTTCTGTGTCAAGCTGTCCACCTTCTAGCTCTTTGATTAATAAAGATGGTCTGGTTGAGAGGCTTTTAGGGTCCCACAGGAGTTTGGATTTCATTCCCAACTCTGAAAGAGACCCAGACACAGCTCTGTACTTGGAAGTATTACTGGAGAATCACTTTTCCAAGTGCTTACACTATGAAGTATCAGTGTAAAACCTAATCAAATGAAGAAAACTGACATAGAAATATCTTTTCTAAGTAAGTAGTAGAAGGAAAAGTTGAGAAAAATGCATAAATCTACATTTTAGGTAAAATATTTCTGTTGTTTCTTTAACAGAAGTGCCTCAGTTCAGGGGTTATTGCAATACCATGATTAACAAGACTGGCTGGGAGGAGGAACTCCTCCCTTTCCCTGCTGCCTTTTCAACAGTATCCCAACACTTGAATACAGAAAGTGAAAAACACTCCAAGAAACGCCATTAAAAACCTTCAACAGTATCCCAACACTTGAATACAGGAAGTGAAAAACACTCCAAGCAATGCCATTAAAAACCACAGTTCCCAGCCCCAAAGCAATTGACAGGAGAGACAAGGGTAAAGAACAGCAGAGGCTTTATTACATTAGATCTTGGTTTTGCCACTGTCCTGGGAAACTCACTGTGTTCTCACTCAGGTAACATTCAGTAAAGAACAACTCCCAATACCTTGGGTCAGTTGGAACAAGTGCCACACGGACTTAGGAAATATTCTTGAACTGATTACGGAAGATCTGGATAAAAACAGTTCATATTTTTAAAAATGTTTTGGGTCCTAAGGCTGTGACTGGATATCTACTGCTTTGTACATGTCCTTTTCATTTCCTCTCCCCACCCCCCAATAACTAAATAAAAATCTTAAAGATGCCCTTCTCTGCTATTTGTTTTCTAATAAGGCAGTGAAATCTTCCTTTAAAATAAAGTACAGGGCATTTCTCAGTGTGAACTCCTCACCAAGAGGACAAGCTGCTTGTACTGAGATTGGGAACAGCAGCAGCAGCACCACTTTGCCACAGAAGTGACCATTCTAGGCTGAGGCATCCAAAATTACCCTGTGACCTCTGTAATCCCATTTTCCATCATCATCAGTCTTACTAGCCACAGGACCAGGCCAGCAGGGAGATGATCAGAAGCAGCTCTCTGTCAGCAAGCACCTCACTCTGACCTGCTTTTGAGATGGAGCAGTCATATTTTTAAGGCCCAGTTGAGCACTGTGAGCAAACATATGCACAGATCCAAACTAAGTGATTATTCACTTTGATTGTGGCTCTTGGGTGCAAATAAATAGTGGCTTTGTAGGAAAAACAGGAGTAGTTCACATTCAGAAGGATCAGTACCAGGTGCATTTTGTATCATACTTAAGACTAAGTGCAGGACTCTCACAAGTACTGGAAAGGTATAAATCTCACAGTATGGTTCTGGTTTGTTTCTGGACCAGTTGAGTCAGATGACTTTTATTTCTTCCTGCAAACTGAACAGAAGAAGGGGAACAAAAATATCCTCCATAGCTTGCTAGATCTTGTAATTTTTAAGAAAAGTATGCAGTGTGGGTGTTCAAGTGCATACACTACTATCAGAATGGAGGAGCAGAATTACAGAAACGAATTCTGTAACTGATGCTTACTTTTAAAATATTTTTCTCCTTATTCAGCTCCAAACAAGGCCTTGTAAATGTGCTGAATTTCAGAGGTTTCTTTATTCTCTATCTTACGGTTTCTAGTAACATTTGTGAAAAAAACCCAGCCAAATATGGTTCTAGATAGGAGAGGGCCTTGTTTCACAGAAAGCTTCTCTTGTTCTGAGGACTTGGGCAGATTTTCTTTCCCCCTCCATCCCTGGGGATGCCAGTGGAGCTGCTGCCCACCTCATCCAGTGCCATTCTGTGTGCTTTGTAGCTGAACACAGAAGGGCAATCGCACCAGTGCCGTATTAGCAGTTTCAAAGAGGCTAACTGACACAGCATGCAATTACCTGGATTTGTTGTCAGGTGCACTATTGTTTTCTTATGCTAGAAAAAGCCCTTCTACCATCCATCTGCTTATCCTTAACTGCAACAGTTTTGATGGGAAGCATCTGTAATTTCCAGAGCACCAGGGAGATCTCAATTTAAAACCCCCTGAAGTGGGAAATACCTAGCCTGGTAACTCTGTAAGGTCATGGTTTGCTCCCCAGCCCCTGTTTGCATAGCTTTCCCTTGGGAGAGGAGTAGATTATAATCTGTCCTTCCCCATACCTTCCCTGAACCACCCACCCTGACAGCCCCCAGCAGTGCCTGTGCAGTGGCACAGGTCAGCAGTGTGTGCTCAGGAACTTAGGCTGCTCCCATGACACCTCCAAGTCTGAGATGGTGATCTGGGCCCTTCCCTGAGCTGGCTGGACAAGAGCTCCTTTCCTCTTCAGTCACCCTACTGAACACTACACCTGCTGACTTTTGGATTCCTCCAAAATGTGACAGGATGTATAATACAATAATTTCAGACAGATCATCATTAGTGTGAAGTTCTTACAGCGCAGAACATTTACCTGTACAAAAACATGGGAGGCACAAAAATGATCCCAGCTTGGATTTCTGGAGATGCAGGTCATAGGGAACTGTATTTTATAGTAGAAATACTACTTTAATTCTTACATTTCAGCTCTTCCACTCCTCAGTGGTATAGGGAGCAGACAATCCTACACAGGGTTTGAGGGGTTTTTTAATTGGTATGTTCATAACAGAGCTATGGCAGCAACATCTTTGAAAACAGAGACATGAAAATGAATGGTAAAACTAGCCCAGGGTAATTAATCATTGCAGGAAGATGTTTTCTTGTCTGTGCACAGAATGAAAACAAATGCAAGTGAAATATCCAGAAACCCCAAAATCAAATTAAGACTGTAATGTGTGCAAGCAAAGGGGATGATCAAAGGATTGAGTGGGAACTAAAGCTGAAGTCCTAAGAACTCCAAAGCTTTTATTGATGTGACAACATCTCCATTTGAAGAAAAATAAAGTTAATGAAATTTACATGATGACAAACTTCCAAGCTTCCACAGATTTTTTCATAAACAAAAAAGCATTCATGTATCAGTGAACCACAGGAAGAGTAAGGCCTGACTTAAACTTTGAGCAGGAAGGAAGGAGGGCACTTTGATTCAAGTCAGATGGGCTAGGATGAACTCAGCTGCCAAATTCCATATTGTGCTCACTTTGTAAGCTTAGGCATTTTAATCTGGATGGGCATTTAAATGGATTGTGGTAGCTTCACATCAAAATTTGGGCAACAAAGAGGACAGGAAACAGAAAATCAAAGTAATGCTGGATTTGTTACAAAATCAAGGGCATACTGAACAAATCTGAGAAGCGTTTCTGACTGTTTGAAAACCTGCAGATAAAACAGCATCCCAAATTCGAGGTCTGATTGTGAGCCTTAGAATGTTATCTGGAAAAATCATCTCCATCAGATGAGGTTAGGATGTATGTCTACAATTCCCAGACTCTCAGGCTGGATCTGATGCTAACAGGATCTTCATCAGCAGTGGAGGCAGCAACAGCTGAAGGAACAGGCTGTGGCTTTTCCAGTGGATGTTGAAGTTTTGTTTCTGAAATGCTAAATTCCATCATGGGCTCTTTCATCTCCACCACAGGTGCAAAAAACCAGTAATGCTAATTCCAGCAATCCAGATCCTATTTCATATGCAGAAATTAACCCAAAGGCAAGTAATAAAAATGCATCATCCCATTCAATTATTCAGCAGTTTTGCAGACATACCAGAAAAAACCCTAGGTTTCAATATAAAAATTGTCTATGAAACAGTCTAACTTGAGTTTGTCTCCATGGATCATAATTCCACATGTGCTGCTGGATCTGTAAAAGAGAAGAGAAAAGTAAGTACTCCATTTCCAGCTGCCTCAATTGGCAGATTGGTCTGAAAATTAGCATAAACCCCCCAAGACTTGATCCTTGCAGGGAACCAGTGCCCAAAGAACAGTTCACACTCATGGTGTATTGTGGTCCTTCTTTAAGGGGTAAGATAAGGCCAAGCTCATAAAATGACAGGAACAGTGAGGGTCTTTAACAGACCTGTTCTCTGACTTTCAGGTTAACCTACACCAGCCTCACTCAGAAAGGCCTTTCTGTCCCATGATACTACCTGATTATTTACCAGGTCCTCCATGGCCTTTGCATGGTACGAGCTCCCAGCGAGGGAATATGCAGCTTAATGGAGGTCCAACAGGCAGGGAGAAAGTCACTGATGCAGGGGAACAAAGATTACCGTGTGTCTGTTGTTCTGGCATCTTAGCTGGTGTTCCTGTTTCTTTTTCTTTCTGGAAAAGACTCTGGAGCAGTTTGATTTCTTGGTCATAGTCCTGCCACTCTGGAACTATACGCATGGCTGCTTGCAACTTGGGCTCTTTGGTCATTGGGTTGTTACACTGTAAGCAGAACATAGCAAGTGTTCAGCAAAAGGTTTCTGCACTGAACATAGGTCTATGAAGACCAGAGGTGTGCTTCCCTCTGCTGGGATTCATCTGCTGCTGCTGCTGAACACATGTCTGCATTTTAGCTAGAGTACAGTGCAAAGTCTCTTCTCAAATTCTTAACAATGCCAGTGCTCCAGCTAAGAGAAATTCAGAAGCTAAAGGAAAAAACTCAAGTGCTGGAAACATGTCAGTAACAATGTTTGTTTGCTGAGGTAGGCAAGTGCCTCTAAAACTGGTCACTGTGTTTTACTGGGCTGTAAGAGTGGGGCAGCCATCCTGCACTCACCAGATCAATGGTTTTTGCTCTCTTCTTTGAGGAGTCATCACACCATGTTTCACACCACAGCCACTCCTGTGGCAGGGACTTAATTGGCACCTGGTGGATCATGTTGTTTGGCAAATCCTGTTGTGCAGAACAAGAGTTAGTTGTTTCCAGAGGGTGCGGGGTGAGAGGAGCAATCCCACTCCTAAACAGATAGTATTGAGAAGGCTAACTTTTCAAAAGAGGTTTTATTTTCCCCATGCAAATATAAAGTGATGAATCAACCTTTCAACTCATTCCAAAGTCCTCTGGAAAACGCCTGCATACTACAACTGCTAGTCTTACTTTGGTGAAATTTAGTTATTTAGCAAATGGTATTAAAGCAGCAATACAAAACCTGTACTGGACCAGTTTGGAAGACTAGTCTTAGCTGATTAAACCCATTCTGTTATTTTTTCCATCCACCACAGTAAAAGGCTTGTTTGCAGGTTATTAATCAGTGCACAGCAAAGTACTCAGAGCTGGGCAGCTCAAGAAACAAGTACTCACTTGTGTTAGGTATTTGATTTTCCAGTGGATTTCCAGTGGTATTTGATTAGGATATACTGGAAAATCTGGTATTCTTACGACACTGAAGGGGTTGATTAGGATATACTGGAAAATCTGGTGTTCTTAAGACACTGAAGGGAAAAGGTGTGGTTTCCACCCCCCAGTTACCTTTGGTGCTATCAATACCTGCCTCATTTGAAGGCAGGGTGTAATGGGACTGCCACTGGCATTTGGCTGTGATGGAAGTTTGGCCAAGAAAGGAGAGGTCCCCACCTGCCACCATAGCCCAGTAAAACAAAACAAAGGCAATAAAACACACCTGATCGAGGTTGGACAGACTGTTAGGATCCTGACTGAGACCCTGATACTGTCCTCTGAGTCGATCTCCAGCTGCTATCTTTCTGAACTTCTTCAGATCCACAACATACAGAGCACTACATGGAGATGATGCAATTAGTAATGACATTTCACTGATGGGTAACTCAGTGCAGTCCCAGATGATCCTGAGACACATGCTAGATAATCTCTGATGGGTAACTCAGTGCAGTCCCAGACGATCCTGAGACACATGCTAGATAGCATGATGGCAGTACAGCACATGATCTATTACAAGGCAGGACAGCAGTTCTAACAAGGTCACGGCATGTACAAAAATAATTTTCAACAAATCCATCTCAGACTGCTGTCATGCAGTCCCTTCCTCCAGCAGTTGTTATTAACAAAGGAAGATGTCTGTTAGTTAACATTTCAGTTCTTCATCTGTAAAAGTTGCAGCACACTGAAAACAACTTCAGTGTCCCTACTGCTTCCATGGAACCTTAAAGCAGCAACAGTAAACAAAGTGGTTCATGCAGTGTCACATACCTCAACTAGTTTTTGCTAAGTCTAAGTAGCAGCAAAAGCTTTCCCCTTCTATTTTGAAAAAACTGAATTCTTCAGTACCTGATGTGGTATTTTCTTCCAGCTAAATGACTTGCCCAGTATCCTGATTTCCAGAACCTGTAGCCATCCATTTCTCTTCGACTGTCACAGAAGGGAGTATATCCATAAGGAGCACCATCCAGATTGAAATCTCTCAGTTCCTTCAGATCTGTGCGCACAATCTGCAGGGAAAGGACAGGTTTTATTTCTAGAAGCCTGCCTTGCCTTATTTGGAAATGCTGGACAGGACTTAGTTCAAACTGAGCAAACAGGTAGAGGAAGAATTACCTGTTATATGTGGCAGTCTTTGGCATTATGTATGCACAGTACAAAAACACAGCACAAAATGTGTTGTCTCCCCTGCCCTAAAAGCTGGAGAAAATACAACAGAGCTTGAAATAATCTGATTGGGGTTGGTTTGACAGCTGAAGTGCAAAACTGTTGCTTAATAAGCAGCAAGAATGCTCACTATACATGAACTGCACTGCAATTCTTTGTGTCAGTTCCTCTGGAGTTTGCAGGCCCTTCAGGGATGAAGGCTCTTTAACAGTCTTTTTCACACAGATGTGGCAGTAACACTACTCTAAAAATATCACTCTGATGGGAAAAATGCCTTACAATCTCTTACAAATGGAGAAAAAACTGTTAAAAAAGAGAACAGTGTAGCTGGAAATTTATCCTAGGTGATACTTCAGCACAAGTGGTAATGGTTTTAGCTGCTGGGGGATCACATTGCACATATGCCAAAAGCCCTAAGGCATTTTAGACTCACGTATTGATAATCTGCACTTCTCAGTTTCGGATGTATTTTTGAGGGAGTGCTTTTGGCAGTCCTCACTGTGTATGTTTCCTGGACTTTCCCCTCCATTTCAGGAGTAAGCACACACAAAACCTTACAGGCACTGTTTGCCTTGCAGCAGGACATGGCCTCCTGCACGAGGGATCTGCCTTCTGCTCCTCTGAAAACCACTCAAGTTAAAAGTGCAGAGTGTTTGGTGACTTAGGAAAATACTGTCTGTGCTAAGTGATCTGCAGGCTGGGAGAACAGACACAACTGGAAAAATGGAAGGGTGAAATGAGAATCTATCTGGCAAAGTAGCTGGAATCACAGTGAGTGAACGAGGAACCAGACAACAATGAAAGACAGGCCAACAAAACCAATCTTTCTGGGAACAGGCAAAAACCCAGGGCTCACTGAAGCATGAAGCAAACTCTAGTTGCAGAATCAACCTCTAGTCATGCCTGCAAAGGGCTCAAACTTGCAACCTTTCCAACAATATGGAAATTGTATTCAAGAACATACTATTGAAAGAAAAAAGAGAAAGAAAAAAAGAAAAGCTCACGTAATTCCAGCCTCTGTGTTACCTGATCAGCATCCACAAACAGGATTTTATCAACAGCTAACGGGAAGAGCACATCTAGGAAGAGGATCTTGTAGCCCCAGATGATCCGCTGTTTCTCGGTCTGCTGGTGGAGCCAGCGTGGCCATTTGTACTGCACCAGCTCATACTGGAAATTATACTTCTTGGCCATGTATGGGATGAACTCCTGCAGAGGGAGGGGAAAAAAGCAGCTTATCTCAATTCTTTGTTCCTCTGCAGGAAAAGGAAAGTGCATTACAAGAGACAGACCTCAGTCTAAGGCACAGAGCCCTAGAAAATGAAATGCCACAAAGGAAATTAGTTTCATTGTTACTTCACACAGAGCCCCAAACCAGCTCAAATTGTAAAGTCAACTAAATAAAGACAACTAAATATTTTGACATTTTTCCCCAAACAATTCCTTATGAGCTATTTTATAGTGATTCATAGCTCAGTTTAAAAGAATGCATTACCCAAATCATAAAATTTCACAGATGGGAGATGACACATTTAGGGGTGTACAAAGCAATGTAAGTGGGAATAATAACATGAGAGAAAAGAATTGGGAGAAAGTTTTTACTAGAACAACTCAGCCCACTGTCACATCAGTTGACATTCCCATCTGTGAGGCTTCCTCTGATGCTGGGCGAGTGCTGGTTTAGTCAAGGGATGCTGGTACACCACAGCCACTACCAGGGAGGGAGAAGCAGCTTATTTCATCTTTTCCCCACCACCAAATAAATTTTTAATTAGCAACAAACCTTGAATGTAGGTGATAAGTAGTTCTTCAGAAACCAGAACTTTAAAGGAGTCTTAGTATGTTTCAGCACAGACAACATCATTATGCTATGATGAGAGAGAAAGAATAAAGCAGTTAAAGAACAACTGCCACCACTAGGGATGCACTGTGTAACAATTACAAATGGCTGTTTTATATGATTAAACCCTCTGCAATTATGTGTCAGGTAACTGATCTTCACACTCAGAGAAAAAGTGGGTAGTTTCAGTTTACCATAAATGGCTTAATTTTACCTACAAAATCTTTGTTTTAACTAGTCAAAGAATACACAGCCTGTTGGCTTTCAAAATCCTTTGAGAACAGGAGTTTGTATTCTTTTCTAAACCAACTATGACTTATTCTACAACGTCTTAACAATACATTAGTGATACTACAGTGAGAAAATTTTGGACAGCAACATTCCATCTATTAAACTAAGTCTATTCAGAACACATCAATGTTATGGAGACAAAAGTTCCATAATACAGTAGATGCAATGCCTCGTGGACTCCTGAACTGCTGAAAAAGTGGGAGGTTATACTCTTGCAAATGGTAACTTTTTCCCCTGTGCAGAGCAGGGCACATTGCCATGTTGGATTATACATTCCAAACTAACCGTAGGAATCTCTCATAGAGGTGTCCTGAAGCCACAGAGAATATATTGAGTACATCATCTTTATCCTGTTTCACGTCTTCATTCTTTTGTCCTCCTGTGAATCCCCTGAAAGGACAAATATGGTGCTATGAAGGATAAGGTAACAAGGGGCAGCTCCATGGGAAAGGCTGCAACAGACTGTAAATGGCTGCAGTGTTGGTTTAATACAGCAGGGCTGTGGGGTTTGTTATTGTCCCCCCACTAGCCAGGGCACCCTCCCCAGGGCAGAGTGCTGCACACACATGCATGGAAGTCCCAACAGCTCACAGAACACCTCTTCAATTGAGAGGTCTGGCTGAGGTGCAGCTCCTGGAGAGGAACAATGTTTTCAGGCTCCCAAGTAGCAGTGGGGGGTTAAGGAAAGGTAAACAGGTGCAAAGCAGGAGCCCAAACCTCTAGAAACAGTGGGGTCCTGTGAATGATAGCCCTAAATTCAAGCAGTCTTAATAGATACATGTGGAATATCACAGCCCTAATGGTATCAAATAGTTTTCCAGTATCAAGTGACTTGCAGGTTATAATTGAATTAGTTTTACCACTTGAGAGATTCCCAGAATCCAGATTCATTCTCGCTGGTGCCATCGCTTAGTAGATCTTCATTCATCATATCTAGTTTCTTCTGAACCTGTAACGCGTAACATTGTTGGAGTGAGTGGAACCACATATTGAGCAAACAGCTATGGAGTGTTCATCTGACACTGGTTCTGTTTGTACCTGTTTGAATTACATCTCATGAGCTGACAGGTAACCTAAGCTGTCTGGGAAAACAGCTCAGTAATGAACTGTCATTTTCCAAATTGACTCCAAAGCTGCCTTCAGACTTAAAAGGCATGTTAGTCTGGGTGGTTAAAATGCTTTTCTAAGAGGTGTCTGGTGAGCAATCTTGATGATGGAGACTGGCAAAGAAAAGCCCTTCAAAGAAGCCAACACTCACACCCCATCTCCCAGCCCCTCCAAAAACATCAACACACCACCACCTCCAGCACTCTCTAAGAGGAATTATTGGCCACCGAGACTCCAAAGCAGATACACAGACAAGGCAGTGAATCAGGAGAACATCCCAGAATTACTCCAGCATAAGCAAATGCTGTCAGGGAGTGTGAACTGACTGTGTTACAGCCATCACTTATCCATCAGTTGTCCTCATTAAACTTCTCAGCTATGTCATTACCCGTCAGGCAACACTAAGAGACATGAGGTTAGTAATTTACTGTTTTTTCTTTTTTAAATGTATTGTCACCTACCTCTGTACCAGACTAATAGAAAATGTATTGCCAGGTGAGTATAATTTATCTGTACCAGAGAACATACTGGCTCAATAGATGCACTGAATGTTTATTACTAGACATCTATAGGACATAGAAAACTGCTTTGTTCTGAAGTCACAAGTACAACTGAGTCAGTAAAATGTGAGTATAATTGTTTCTTATGGATGTACAAAGAGGAACAGCACTGAAATGTCATACTCTCCTGTGCCAAAAGCCCGACCAAGACTACAGCTAATGCCCTCTGTTACTGACACTGAGATGGGAGCTTCGTGCAGACTGCCTCAAGTGTAGCCTTGCAGGAAGGGAGCAGCAGGCCTTAAACAAAGCTTCTTCCTCACTGCTGCTCAGACAGCCTTTCTGAAGAGCAGCTCTAGATTTAAACTCACCTTCACTTTAATAATTTTGCTCTTGAAGTTGTTGAGAACGACAATAACGTCACTGGCTTCAGGTGGAGAGTCTGTGCCATCATGGCTGAAAATACAGTAAAATACTCACTTTCACTGCAAAGCACCGACACATTCTTTGTTTCTTCTGCACATTTTTCTACATGCATTAAGCCTTAGCACTGTAAACCATGTTTGAGATGTGACGAAGTAACAGATACATGTATTTAAACACACTTACTGGGTTTTTTTTAATTAATTTCATCACACATAGCTTATGTTCAGTATGAAATGTAATTTGCTGTTTCATTTGCTGTTCAGGTCACTACACTCCCTTCGGCAAGGGAACTGTTAGATCCACATATTAGAATGCTTACCTACTTCAGAGGTTTCACAAGAAAGAGATGAAACTATTTCTTATACTGTCCTACCTGTAGATCCTGTAAATATCTTCAGATCTGCCCTTTCTCAGTCTTAGAGTCCATGCACCAGGATTGGCTTTTAGCTGGAAGTAGCCCTGTAAAGCAAAAAGAATATTTTCCAAGCTTCCAGGAAATACAAATGCAGAAAACCAAGTTTAAGTCATGTATTCTGACCCACTGTTTATATGTGAGAAGTTATACACAAGCCAGTGGATTAACAGAACTGTAAGTCTTTAAAACCCAGAGAACAGCTGAAAACCCCAGAAATTCCATTCAAAAATTGCTGTGTTTTCCCTAAGTGATAGCAGTATGCAGAGGTCTAGCATTATTTGCTAGATGAAAGAAAGTCTTCAGAGTGTCCTGATGGGAACAGTGCAATCCCAAAGTCATTTTCTGCAGAAGTTCGTGAAGCAGCAAGGCAATTTCAAAACACTAGATGGTAGCTACACAGCAGTGCACAACAAAATCTAGAGGAATTTTTAAGATCTACAGACTGATCTTTCACCTACAGCAGGAAGTAGTAAGAGAATGTATACAAGATATCTCTTCTATAGACCTTTAAAAATTACAATGTGAAATTCAACTTATTGTATTCACATCTTGTTGAACCTTCAGGTTCCACATCTGAATATTTTCTTCTGTGATTTAGGTTAGCTACACCTATAGAACACACAAATATCTGTAGGGATGTTTCAGTGTCCCACCCAGTTCTGTTCTGTGGCCCCAAAGTCTGCAGTGCCATATGTGAGCTAGTCTGCTTTAAAACAAATTTTTAAGAAGTTAATTAAAGGGCATGTTCCTGGTCCCTTCATGCCCCTGTACAGTACAGACACTGAGCTGAGGCACAGAACTCCCAGCACTGTATCCTGTGGTACAGACACTTGGTTTCACTAATTAGGAAAAGGACACCTCTGAGCCTTTAAGCTTTCCTCCCTGACATATCTGTGATCAGATAGTGCCTGTGTAAGATAAGGGACATCTGCCTTTCTACAGTAAGAAATACATCACTCCAGGATATAGTCCAGCACAAAAGACATGGACAAATAAAAAAATTAATGTAAGAGTTTTAAAATAAATGTTTAGCATCAGTGAATATATTTTTTCTTTTTTTAAAATACATTTAAAGATATTAAAAAACCAAAACAAAACACAAGAAGCAATTTACTCCAGTGTTTCACTAACATTACACGTCAGTAAAACATTCCAGTGGCCAACTTCCTTTGCCATAATTTCAGTACATTAGCTCTCTCATGGCCTAGTGTGGACACTGAGAAGAGACTGATCCCTTACAAAGGCAGCTGCAGGGAATGATCACACACTTGGATTTCCAGCAGCTTTTCTCAATTAAAATAAGCAATTCCCATTCTTTCATACTTCCTTCATTTTCTAGAATGTCAACTATTCTTGCTGACTCTCTCCAGCTGTTCCACAGATCTCCTGAAGAAGTGTGTCCCAAAACAAGCCAGCCATCCACCTGAGGCTCACAGTAGCAGAGTGCAGGGTGTAAGGAGTACCCTGTCTTGGAAATAACTGTCTGACCTTCGTTGCAAAGAGGCTGCTTCACAATATTGGCAGCATTTTAAGATATTCCAGCAGACCCTCCCAAGCCAGCTGAAGGAGCACAGCTTGAAAAAGGTGAGAGACAGGACATAGACTGTGAGGTTTCAGACATCAGTGTTAGGAATCATGTGGTTCTGAAGTATTTGCAAGCAGCTGTGGAGTGCAAGTAGCACCACATATCCACAGCCCACATGCCAGAGAACACTCAGGTTTATGCAGGTGGCTGTGCTGGCTGGAGCTGAACACTCACCAGGTTGGCCATAACAATGGTATCGACGATGACAGGGCTGGTGGAAGTCCCCAGGGTAAACTGCAGTCCCCGAGGTGGCTGCCCAGTAGTAATGTCATAGCAGTGTCCTTCCAGCAGCAGATACTCCAGTTCATACTCTGCAGCTACAACACTCTCCACCTGGAAGGAAAAGATACTGCTGACTGCAGCACTAGCTCTAAGCTGCCAATCTTCAGCGATTCAGTTACTCTTGAAAATAGCCATAGCAATTAAATAACACTTCATTTTACCAAAGTAATTTTATAATTAAACAAATATCTAGAAATGCTGGAAGAACATATCTCCTTCAAACTTCACACAAGTACTGTTACGAGTGTCCCCGACCAAAAAAATTTGAACCTCAACTGGTAAGAAAAGGGAAGGACTGCTGTTGTATTCTACAATTATTTTTTTTAACATTAACTGGAGAATGCAGCCTGGCATCTCATAAAAAGTATATGATAGGCTGCAGAACTTTGACTGCAAATCTGTTTAAAGCTAGTCTCCTCTAACATTTACATCTGAAACAGACACTTTCTTTCACTCTGTTACTTTCACAGTGTGTTTAGGGTACTGTCAGAAACACCAAATTCCTTTTGTCGACACTGAACAAAAGTGCCAAGGAAAGAAAGAAACACCAAATTCCTTTTGTCGACACCGAACAAAAGTGCCAAGCAAAGAAAAGGACAAAACCCTGCAACTCAAAACATCCTGGGTCCCTACCAGGCTAAATTCAGAGGTAGCCTGAGGACACTACATCAGCAAAATACTAGTCTCATCTCACAAAGCATCTTCTCATTGCTCATCCAAAATGACAGTTTAATTGCTACAGCACCACAGCTGCATATTAGGAACTGGAAACGGTGCACCTGCAGAAGTAAAGCTGCTGTTTATCTGGAGGCTCAGGATGTTGCTTTGAATGCCTGAAGCACTTAATCCCCACCTCTCTTAGGCTTCCAATTAATCTAAGGGGGCAGCATGGGAATCAGAGGCTTGAAATGTATAGTATGAGTGGTTCCTTTATGGCTTTACAGGTAGGGATGAAAAGCAAAAGAATTCCTAAACCCAAATATACCAAACCATACAACACCAACCCCCAACTTCCAAGATTTCTGACTAACTAGTACAGGATTAACAATATCAGTCTATACCACAATACTGCACCATATTGCCAAACAATATCAGAGATGCAAAAGGAAGAGGATGTTAACAGTAAAGGTTCAGTGAGAAAGCAACCCATGTCTGAAATAACAGCCCTTTGCAGAGGCCTGTTTATAAGGAGCTTGACTATCTTCTTATACATGCAGCTGCTGAGTTTCTGTGCTGCAGGGGTCACCTGTGCAGCTGGGGCTGCTGAGGCCTGTGCTGGCAGGCACAGCCCAGGGCTGGCTGCTTTTGGAGCCTGAACTTCCCTCTCACCTCCAGAGCTGACTGCTCCAAGTCAGGGTTAAGGCATATCAACAGGGAAGTTAGTCCTGCCCATGCCATGCAGAATACCAGAGGACTTCAGCCCCAGAGCTAGCAGTCTGGCATCTTTTGTATGTGCTAGATAATGCATACAAAATTACTGGGTGTAATCTGTATCTGCAGTTCTTCAAGGCCAGATAAATAATGGCCTATATCAAAGGAAAAGACTATTTGACTCCCTCACTTAACATTTATTAGTTAACATCGCAGTCTGAAACCCCAAATTTTCTACCTTCTACACATGGATTTTCTGACTTTTAATATGTGTTGTTAGAGCCCATCATAACATGTCAGTGTAATGCATTTTGCAGCCACTTACTAGCCAATGATTTCTACATCTTCTGAAGACTATTAAAGCTAGCAGATAACAGCAAGATGTTAATAATTAGCACTGAATTATCCATCCCATTAAAGATCAATGAGAACCATCAACTTGTACATATATGGATTCTTTTTTTGGTTTCATTGGCCTTTTTCTGCTAAACAGAAGCCTCTTAGATTTTTCTTTCCTCCTTAATATCCCTATGTATATGGGGCAGCACTGCCCAGATCCATAGTCTAATAGTCTAATTCAAGCAGCAGTCAGTCAACCCCTGAACCTACAGCAACTGGGTGGGTTTCTGCTGCCTGGTTTTACAGTTTTATTGATACTGCTTGTCCTTCTGTGGGCCCCAGCAGTGTTTGCCAGTAACAAAAGCTGTGAAAATGAACAGGTGGCTAGAACCAGCTTAGTGGCTTCTCAGAGCAAGGGAAAACATGCAGAATTTATTTACTGGAATGGGACTCAGATTTTACTTCAGAATTTCTAAAAAGAGGTTTAAGAAATAATAAACTTACTTTAAGTTGTGACATTAGCTGTAAAGAGCTCTAATCTGAATCTTTCAGATAATACATTTAATAAGTTATTTAATGACCAACAAGGAGTTTCTTTGTGTCTAGCTCAGGACACACTGAGATCTTATATACACACACTGAAAGCACTTGTAGGGTCAGCTTCAAGCCTACAGTACACTTCTGAACCTCTGTTTCAGGCATCCATAAGTAACTGAGACAGCAATCTTGCAGTCAGGGAGCTCAGATTTCCCTGCATCCCTCCCAGAAAACATTTAGGGGTCTGCAAACATAAATGGTGTTAATATCCACAGTTCTGTGTTTATTAGCATTTTAAAATTCTACATTTTTTCCCACTACAAAAATAAGCCCTGGAAAAGCAACACCATTTAAATGGAGCATTTACATGCTGATTTCTCTTACCTCCTCTAAGTAAATATTGTCAAGGTCATATGGGGTTCTGACAGACTCCACCATCCAGCTCTCAGGAGTGTTTAGGTTCAGAGTGAACAGTGGAGACTGGGGCATATCCAGAAACTTGGCAATTGGTCCTGGAGCAAAGTTATTTTCTGCTGTGAAAGAAATCTCTGGCTCCAGAACATAGCGATAAAAGCTGAAAGTTCAGAAAGAAAATGTCAGAATGTCTTTTGGCCAAACTCTGCTAAAATTTTGCTCTCATTGAACTTGCTGACAGCATTGGCTTTCCCAGACCTCCAATGTCTCCAAGGTTTTGTGCAACGCAACACAGGTCATGTTGGCCTTAGAACAGGTTAGAATTTTCATCTTGATGGACCAAACAAGAATGTGCAAGACTCAACCATTACGATTAGTAAGTTATTTAACTTCTGTTATATATACATAAAGGTATATACTTGTAAAAAGAGCAGAATTGCCTCATGCTGTCCACAAATTCCCAGATCCCCTGAGAGAAATGATGCTATTACATAAATGAGCTGAAAGCAGTTATTGAGACTTCCTACAGGACATTTGACAATGCCTGTGCCTGCACATTCCAATGGGTTTCTCCTTCTCTAACTCTGGCCGTGGTACTGCTTACCTTTTCAGTGGCATGTCAGAAAGTTTGGACTGGCAGTTCATAAACACTCTCAGGTTCATATTTATCAATTGGTTCAAAACCTAAAGTAATGAGAAAGAGACATCTTAATATGCAGACTAGGAGAGCTGACCACTGCTTTTATAGACAGGAGCTCAGTGAAGAATTCCTGCTCATCCTCGATCCTCTCTTCCCATCACTGGCTTTACCATACCTACCTTTTACCTGGTGGTTTGAAGAAGAACAGTTACCTGCTCCTCGCATTTCAGGTATTCTTTTTGGCATGCTCAGACTTTGTTCTGTAAGAACAGTCACTGCAAACCAAACTGCTAAAATGGTGAAACTAAATGCTCGCTAGGCAGTACCTGAGCATGATCTTGTTAGTGTGTAGTAGAACTTAATTAGTTTTTCCACTAATAAATGTATTGCCCAACTCTGATGCACTATTAGAAGGCCATTGGTCACCAGCCAGTCAAGAAGGAAGCCAAAATATTCCAAAATTGCAGAACTGAATTGCCCTGAAATGCATTAAAGCACTGCCTACGTACCAAAAGTAACGGAGCAAGTCTTTGAGCATCTCTGGTCACAGGATCAACAATAGCCACAACATCAAAGTATGTTTCCCCCTCTTTTGGTCTCAGTTTAACCGCACTGAACAGAAGAAAATACAATTTTGAAGTATCAAACATATGGATAAACATAGGAAAAACATTATCCATCTCATTCTGCAGTCAAATTTATTTCTAAATGTCCTGCACCTTCTGAAACTACATAGAGAAAAAAAAAATGTACATAGAGATAGGTAAACAAATAAAATTAATTCCTGGAGTCTCACTGTGCTGTGGAAAATATTTGGAACTTTCCTATTGCTACTTGGATTTGTTTTAATTAAATGCACCATAAACTAATGGGAAAGTTAAAAGCCATGGAAAAGCACATTTTTCAGCAATGGCAGCAATCCTGTACCTGTATCGCTCTTCAAAAAAGTGATATTCAATCCGTGCCTCTCCTTTTGGCTGAGCAGAAAGAAGAGCATCCACTTTCATTACCAAGTCACTTGCCCTGAAAAGAAGGAACAAAAAATGGTTTGCAGATACTCAGAAAATGCCTGTACTTAACCATATTTCTGCCAGTCAGAAGCAAAAGAGAAGGCAGATTGAATTCAGATACACAGACACTCTTACTACCTCTCTACACAAGCTCTGAGGAATTAACCATGTGTAAAGATTAATACACTGGTAATTTAAACAGGTTGCAGACTTATTACTGAGGGCACCAACAAGGTTTAACTCCAATAAACAGAACAGCTGCTATTTTAGGGGTCAACCATGCTACAGGCACTGCATTCCTGAACTTCACCAAGCTCAGACCTGTAAGCCATTCAGATCAAACCCTTGTTTCACAATGGCCTTCCCATTTTACACTGCAGCTCTGAGAACAAAAAGTAATCCTGTACGTGGAGAAACTTTTGAGAGAGAATTACTTCTGACAACTTTTCCTTATTTCCATGATTTTTCAGTCTAGTATTTTAAGAATGTATTCCATCTTGAAAATCTAAAACCTCTTGAATTTCAAAGAAAATTATTTGTACATCATACCTTTGCCAAGAAACAATACTGTAAGCTAAAGGTCATTCAGATTTTCATTAGTCAACTAAGTCTCATATTTATAGTGACAGCTGTTCAAATTGTTCACATCAAACCCACAAGCCTGGTGAAATCTGCCAAGCTCTACAGCGTTTTCCAGTGAAACAGATAATTTCAAAAGCATTTGAAAACCTCTGGAAGTATTAAAGCAAAAAAAAAACAAACCCCAAACCCCCCCCCAAAAACCCCTAAACTCACTGCTCTGTCCAAAACCAGCCTACAGTCAAACTATACCCAACATAGCAATGGATGCAAAATTTTGCAATGCTGTTAAAACCTGTTCTCCTGAGATTCAGAATCACACAAGATTTCTGCAGAACAGACTTCATGCTTAACGTAAGTGACCAGCCTCTAACAGCTGAGCAGCACCACAGAAAACTGTGACGCTAAATACGGGAGAGACTGTCTTCATAACTCTGAGCACCAACACACAAACACACACACCTAAGGACCCTGCTCTCCTGAACATCAAGATTACTTTGTTTTGATTAGTTCACCTCTATGTTTTGTGCAATAATTATCTAGAACTATGATTTCCCTTTTCTTATCTCTGCCTCTTTACCTATGGTTTCTCTCTAAAAAATTGAAAGCAGTTTACAAGATTCCATAGTACTGACAGAGAAATGTATCTGTAAAATAGTTTTTATATTGATAGGTAAAGCAGCACTTAACTGAACTACCAAGAGATTCAGAAAGTGTATTCCAGCATCTCATTTCCTTCCCTTCCTCATGCTTTTAAATCAGTACCATAGTAAGCTCACCTGTGAGTTATGAAACCCTGACATATTGGAGGCACCTGGTTTGGAACAGTGTGTCAGGTAAAATTTAGCTAGGGGAGAAGCTCAGAAGTAGACTGAAGGCCTTAGGATTAATAAGAAGTTAGGCTTCTCTGCCATTCAGAGGAGAAGAAAGCAGTTTCAACACTAAGTGCAGTAATGTACAGCAGTTTATACCTTTCAAAACCCATCACACAGCAGCAAAGAACTCTTCTCTGCATACAGACTGCATGGCTGTTAGCAAAGCTGCTGCCAGCCAGAGCCAACCAAACCCTGAATGGAACTTCATCTAGGTGAACACAGCAGTGAGTTTAGGCCCTGTACAAGGCATCACCACCCTCGGGATTTTTTTAGTTCACCTGCATCCCTTCCCACCCCCAGTCCACATAACCAGTTCCTGAGCTCGTCAGGGGACACAGCAGGCTCTTGCTGCTCTGATCCAGGCACTAGCCCAGCAAGGACTAACATGCCTACTGTTTCATGTTCACATGGATGGTTCCACAGTAAATTCCTGCAGACTCAGGCACTTTCCCAGTTTCCTGCTGCTTGTCAGTGAGGCTCCAGCCAACACAATTCCTCCAACTTCCAGTAGAAGGCAATGGACCAGTCATGGCAAGTTGGCACTAGATACAGATAATGCCTTAAGAATGATGAGCTCTGAGTACAGTAGTCATGGCAAGTTGGCACTAGATACAGATGATGCCTTAAAAATGATGAGCTCTGAGTACAGTAATGCAGTAAGGGTGTTAGTGCTCTCAGAACTGCTTCCTGACTTGGGAGGTTACAGTTACAGCTCTGCACCTCCAGGAGAGGGTCAACTCCAAAAGAGTCACTAAAGCACTTTAAACTCAGTAATTTACACCTTTTTCTTTTTTCACTTGCCCCTCTGAAGAGTTGAGCCTTGACATGTTTGTTTATAGCCCCCATCCAGAGTGTACTTGACAACAGCTTTCTCCAGGCTGCAGAAAGTCACAGCATCAGAGTCCCAACACCTTTTTGTAAGCCTCTTCACGTTTACTTACAGATCTTCTTCAAATCCCAGCTGCTGAATCTGAGATTTGATTTTCTGTCCTGATGTCTTCAGTATGATATTTTCAAGGAGATGAAAATCATCCTGATTGAACAACTCTCCATCCTCTAATGGGCCAATAATCTAACAAAAAAAAAGCAGAATCAGCATTATTAGGTAAATGCTACACTGCAACAAAATTCAAAGAGATATTAAATACATATTCCAGCTCAGTCTCAGTGGGAATCAACTGTTTAGGCTGGTATTAATGTGTATGGCAGCAGAGTTTAACAGGTAAATCTAGCTATTTAGAGTCAGGCACATTAAATTATACATGCAGTACTACATCTGGAAGGGGCAACAGAACACCAGGCCAATTCCAGTAGTCCAGGAAGACTCCAGCAAATCTCCCTCCTCTAGCCTTCAGAAGCTTAAAAGCTACCTCGATAACTTGCTATTTTGCAAAAAAGAAATAGAATAGCACAACTCATCACTCAAGATTTTTAACCTGTTAAAGTATACAGTAACAACTTGGACCTGCATGGTCTTTTTCCTAACTAGGATGCAGATGACAAAAGAAAACCCAATGCTGTACACAGTTTGGTTTAATTATTTGCAGTGAAATACTCTTGTTACATCATTTACCTAATCTAAGATAAACTATCATAAAAAGAGCTGGTAGAAGAGTCCAAGGAACCCTGATCAGGGCCAGATACAGCAGGATTTTGCCCAGTGAACTGAAGCAGTACAATCTTTCAAATTTAACAGCCCTTTCTGCCCCTGGACTCAACTCACTGCCAACATGAAACCAACTCTGTTATTGAGTTTGTACCAAACACCAGCAACTAACCACACACAGTACAAAGAAAATGTCACACAGGTCTGAATAAATTCAACTGTAGTTCTTTCTAGCCACAGCTAGACCAGTTCTTCCATTGGTCTTAAGTGATTCTTGTCTAACCTTTTTAGACCTACTTTGAGAAATGTTAGGGTTTTTTTCTCAGCTTGTAAAAAAATATTACTCTCTTAATCCATGGATTAATCCACCCATGGGATGGAAGTAGTGGCTGCCCCAACCCTGGCGGTGCTCAAGGCCAGGCTGGATGAGGCCTTGAGCAACCTGGTGTAGTGGGGAGGTGTCCCTGCCCAGGGCAGAGGGTTGGGACTAGATGACCTGTAAGGTCCATTCCAACCCCTAAAATTCTATGATTCAATGATCTGGTAGAAGTTCTAAAGACTGCTGAGACCCAAAAGAGGCTGAGACTCGCATATCTGATCCCCAGACTCTGCTGCTCAAGATCTGCTTCCTTCCCACATGTGGAATATATCTCTTTTCCTGTCTGCTGATTGATCTCACCCGTCCATTGCTGATCACAGCCCTCTGCCCCTTCTTCAGCTTTAGAACATCTCTGCAATATATTGCATGGGACAGAATAAAATCCATCTGGGGAGATTCAAAGGCTTCTTTGAAAATATTGGTATCCATACCCTGAAAGAAAAGAATACTTGACATTGAAATACGAAGAAACATATATCTCTGCATACATTCAAGAACATTTTCCTGTGTTGCTAAAATTGATCCACGGGCCCCTTTTTCTTTGTGATCTTAAACCTAGTTCTTGCCTAACACATTGCCTAAAACATTATCCCAACTTCTGCTGTGAGGAGACACAGCTACTCAGACCAGTTCTTCCACTGTTCTTAAGTGATTCTTGTCTAACTTTCTTAGACCTACTTTGTGAAATGTTTTTCTCAGCTTTTTAAAAAAATATTCCTCTCCTAAGCCCACAAGAAACACCTAACTCACTTAAAGACATCCCTGAATCTGTGTTGCTTTCACCTTTCCACTGCTACATACCTTTGATGGATATAAGGATTTACTTTATATTTCCATGGGCTGTTAGAATTAGGTAAGTTTACCTTATGGAGATTTAAAAAACCCAAACAGCAACCCAACAGTGTTACTGTCCATTGCTACTGTACCTTCCACAAATGAATATACTACACTAAGGATGAATTAGAGGACCCAGAGAAGTTCCCTCCCTTCACAAGTGCCAACAGACATGCTTACCCCAACAGCAAACTCCAAGATGTCAGCCCCTGCCTCCAGTGCCTTTGCAGTTTCTTCTTTTGCCATCTTGGTGATGAAGTTCTTGGCATTATTGGATGTTTGTGTCTGCAGAGCTGCCCATATGGCTTTAGCAACAACTGTGTTCTGGCTGTTGGGATCTTCACTAGGATTATTAATCATGCTGATTCGAACATTATTGCTGGATTTCTGTGTTTAACAAAAAAACATTGGGAAAGAAACACATTTCAAGTGTGTTTTAAATAAGAATACATCTGTTATAATAAACACTACAGCACAAGCTTTGCATTTCTTAACCAGAAAATCAGATTCCAATGTGGGTAAATAACGGCACAAGGTCAAAATGATGAACTTACTTAACATCAAGTATTTAGCTTATGTATAGCCACCACTGTCACAGTAATCTTCTGGATAATACTGTGCTACATAAAAGATCTAGGACCATGGCCACCTCTCAGAGTCTGGCAAATCAGTGATTTAGCAGCAAGCTCTATATTTTTATGATGCAGTTATCCTCACAGAACAAATGAGATAGAGCAGAGAGCAGTGCTTATGTTCATCAAAACAGCTATCTTAAATTTAGAACCACGGGCTTTAGAGCACATCTTTACTGCATTAGCATAGTGCCAAGAGGGGATTCTGTCCTAATACAAGATCAGCCATGTTCCAGCCCCTACAAAAAAGAAATTATAGACCCTGCAGGGAGAACCATTCTCCTCTGGTCATACCACAGCAAGAAGCATAACCTCTGTTTTTCAAGCCTCTACCAAGTCCTTTCTTAGCACTGCTAGCACATTCCAATGAAAACATTACCCACCTGATGTTTAATGGCATCATACAACAATTGTCTCCCTGAAGGTTTATCAAAATCACCAACAATCCAAAAAGTAACTGGTCTAACAAAGGAATCATCTGCAAGTATATAAAAGAAAAAACAAAAAAGGAAAAGGTAGGAGAAATTTGAGGGTGAAGGGAAGGAAAGCTTCAGTTTTTCCTCATTTAGAGGTAAACTATGATGCACATGCAAAGACTTCAAAAAAAGTAAAATTCTACAGGGAAGTTAAGTGATGAAGCTAAGTGATGAAGCCTGGCAAGACAAGAATAATAGTGCTGGTATATTAGTTTTCATTAGGTCATTCAGGAAACCCCCGTGGGACAGCATGCATCACTCTTCCTATGCTGGATTCTTTTAGCATTTTTGCTTGTTTGCTACCATTTTCACTACAAATTATAAAGGAACCTACAAATAACTTGCAGATTCCAACTAGAGTGCAGATATAGCAGTTCTTTGTAGTGAAGCTGTTAGTTTACAAAATCAGTGTTCTAAACAGGAAAGTGCTGGAGCAAACATGCATTTCAACAGCTTGCTTCATGCCCTGCTGGATCTAAAGCCAGGGTTATAAAGGAAACAAAGTTCCCAGAACAACATAGGAAATGCCAAAGCATGAATTACCATAGATCTCCTTGGAAGACATTCCTGGTCAAAAAGCAGAAAGAAAAGGGGGAAAGGAGAGAGACATTAATAATTTGATAGTAACCCCAATGTGTATCTAGAAGCTGCAGCACTGTACTGAGCATAACTGAATCACTACAGTTCAAATCCAACAAGCAACAAGTTTGTGCTAACCTTACTAGAAAAAACTTTGTGTTTTTCTTCCCCTCAAACAGACAATGCTTTATTTCCATGGTACAGCACAAATTATTCCTATTGCACGGTGATGGCATCATTCTGAAGACATTTGCAAACATGCCATGTCACTGTGCCTTGGATGTTGACACTTTGTTATCTTCCCACTTTAAAAACCAGCATAGCAGTGTTATTCAGTGCTGGTGCTGAGCCAGCAATTTTAGAAAAGAAATGTGCTACTTAATCAGATACCAGTTATTAAATATCTTCAGTGAAAGAAGAGGCAATGACCCAAAAATGTCAAGCCATGGAATTGAAAATTAATGCACACTTTCAAATGAGCACACCAAGGTGCGGGTTTAATTAATGCTCTACAAAGGGAAAACAAGAAACTTGTTCAGATTCAAGTGACTGAGTATGAACCAAGGGCAAACACAAGACAGAAAGAGCAATGGGAATGCAGCAGGTAGTGCACACAGGTGGCAATGGCTGGAAATAGTACTGGGGAACCCTGGGAGCATCTAGTAAAGATGACAGACAGGAACAAGAAGAATTGGTTCAAATGACAGCAGCTTATTTCTGATACTTTACTGAAATGGATACAGGAAGGACCTGGTGATGCCTGACTAAGCCTGACTAGGTTCTGTATTATGTCTGTGCATGCAGTTCCTACATTGAGAAGTACTACTGAGTTTTGACACTAACTGGAGACTTGATGCCTAACTGACCATGCTGCCATGGGGAAAGTAGTACATGTACTAGAGCAATAAAAACAGCAACAACAACATTATGTGCTGTCTTATGTAATGGCAGTAACAATTTTCTTCTGAATTCATGTAACTTTCACTAATTTTGAATAAGGAGACAGAGCTAGAATCCCTTTTTTATTTTTTTTAACATTGTCACTGCAGGATCAGAGCTTACACTGCACTTCTGGTGGTCACTTGCAGTACAGCAGGAGCAGGTTGGATGGGACTTCATTATGCAGTAAAAGGCTGGGCTGGGTGTAAAGAGGGGAACATTTTTGTTACATGCACATCTCACGTCTTATAAAACAATCTTTCTTTTTAACACTTCGATTGCGTTGTTACCCACAGGCCTGACCAAGGCTCAGTGCACGTGTTGAGAACTGCATATACACTTGGAAACACACATAAGATCAGATTTGGGTTCAGAATCTGCTGCAGATGTTACCTTTCTTTGTTAAGTAGGTCATGCTGTTTGCAACAGCAGCTGTCTTATCTTTAGACTCCAACGTGGTAAATCGAGCAAAGTCATCCACAAAAAAGTTATCTGAGGAAGAGAACAAGTATTAGATGCCAAAGCAACTATTCCATGTAAAATGAAAGAAAAAACACTACTATAACCAGAACATTAAGAACACATCTCATTTTGCTCCTTGTGATGCTGTTTTTTATGTCTCATCTCCACTGTTAATATACAGGCTGAGAAATACATTTTGTTGTCTCAGAAGTTACATTAATAACTACATTGCATATTCCATTGGCAGAAGTCAGTTGAAGGAACTGTCCAAGTCTCACTAGCATACATTTAAAAATCCACTGCGTTACTATTTTTCAAGCAACTCAAAAAAGGCAGTTGAACTGTCATTATAATGCAGTCTCTGCATTGTGTTCATACATTTAGCCATGGAATGTTCTGCTAAATCTGAAGTAATTTCAGAGATAACTGTCAACCCCTGCTCCTAAAAAGGTCAGAACTAAGGAACAAGCTGCTGCTTTCTGCATTATATGACTGCTCTTGACTTTTGCCAGCACTACTAATTTCTCAGTTTCATGAGTCATATTCCCCTAAAGGCTTGTATAAAATCAAAACAAATTTCTGTTTTGAAAATCTGTAGACATTAAAGTTGCTGATGCACATAACATCTCCCCCACACCAGGGCTGGAACATCACTTGGGGTGCTGTTAATGCTTTGCCACTAGAGCTTTCCATTGGGACAGTAAAAGTCTGACTCAGACACTTCAGGTTTAATGCAATTAAAAGCATCCCTTACTCATTCCTGTCAGATCCAGGTACTCTCTGTCAGATGTTAGGATTCTGGAGTTAATTCTTGGAACAACATTAGGCTGGTTCATGATGTACTCAACCACATCTTGGTCATTAGACAGTTCACCCTGAAGGAAAGAGGAAAGAAGCAATATCTGTTACCCCACATACATATTTGTAGATAACTTTAAAAAAAATCCAGCAGCAAGGATGCAAATTAAGTGTATTATGTATTCACAGACTTGGGAATCAGTTTTTCCAAATCTAGTTTCTCTCTAAAGCCACAGCTGAACTCAGCACCTTACCAGGTACACAGCTCGCTGGAAGATGCTTGTGGTTTCCAGGATTTTGTGCATTGTCACAGTTTCCAGGTCATCAGGATCCAGCTGATCTCTTTGAAAAGGCATTCCATTGAACAGCACCACAGGGAGAGGGCCCACACCCGTCTGCTCATAGTAACCTCTTGCTGCCTAGAGACAGGAAAAGCAGCTTTACCACGCCAGCCCATTGCCATCATGGTTCCTAATGAGCCATGCAACATCTCCAAGTCTATTCTAAACACACCAAAAGATCCTTACAGCTTTTGTATGGTACAGGGAATGTTAATTTTACACAGTGCATTAGATACTTTCTGTACCTTACAGGCATGAGACATCCTTGACTTTCAGGGTTTCAAAGCAAGAAAGTTACTTCGCAATACAGAATTGCAAAATACTCCAGTAAGTTCATATTGCAAATTAATCCCAATGAGCATTTTCTGGTAATAGCAAAAAATGCACACAGGAAATCTGACTTTGCCTGTGGAAGCAAACGCAGAGCAAGCAATGATAGCTGAGACTGAACACAGGGCAGAGAATTTTCCTACTTTTTTTTTAAGAATCTGCTTCTTAAACCCTTGAGGAAACATTGCTTGTGGAGCACAGGGTTATTATGTCAAGGCAAATTTCCCCATTTCATGTAACCACTGCAAAACTCACTGTCATTGACACTGTGTTACAGACAGAAGTTAATCAGGTGAGGGTTTCCAAGACTTGTTAAGGAAACAATTATCACAAAGCTCAGCTCCCATGGAAGAGCACTCAGCGTTGGTCTGTGTCCTTTAAATGGAGATAAGCTCTTTCTAAAGGCTTCCTTCCTTCCTTATCCCAAGTTTTAAGCCCTGGCTGTGCTGATTGGTGCCAGGTACACCAGTAACTCCAGAACAGCCTCTCAAGCATTCTGGAGGAAAGCACTTTGCACATATTAGGAGTTTCTGGGGGGCTTTTGTTTGAGTTTGCTTTAGTGTCTAGTATGTAAGCTGAAAAGGCCTCTCCTGTCATACAAAAATGTCTGTCTGTCTTTAATGGGTTTTGATTTCTTCAAAATACTTTTCCCTTCGCCTTCCTATATTAGAAGACAGAAAGTATGTGAGCACATGAGCCTGTTTCTGCAACCCTGACTGCCTTCCTTACATTATAGGTGTAGGCAGCAACACCTGTATTACAGAGCTGTCATAGACAGTATTTTCAATCTTTCTTCTAGAAATTTAACAAAAATAGAAACAATCCCCTAGAGAACCTCAAATAAAATCTGCTTCATCTCACATTTAAGTGATCCTGTAGTGATTTGCTCTCCCAATTTTCTCCAATCAGAAAAGTATCAACCTTGAAAATAACTTTAGGAATTACTTGTAGAAGATTATTGAACACCTTCTACAGGAAAGGCATTCTGAATTCATCATGACAGCTGCATCTCACACAGTATTCAGACACCAGTACAGAAACCCCACACCAATCCTTCCCAAACATTAAGCCTCTTGGTTTTCTTATGAACCATTCCCTCACCTTGGTCTTCTTCCAGCAATTTTAAACTCTACAAGTCTGCATTCCAGAACTAAAGCATGACTTAGGAGTCACAAGAAAGTTATCTTGGTACTATACCTACAGGTTTTTAGAAATATATATTGCATTATATGTATTATGTATAATATATAAAGCTTGTGCTGAACGTAAATACTTAGTGAAGTATTAGTAGAAGTCATACAATGTGCTAACCAAATAGTGACCTAATGTATAATATATAAAGCTTGTGCTGAATGTAAATACTTTGTGAAGTATTAGTAGAAGTCATGCAATGTGCTAACAAAATAGTGACCTGGTTGATCAGAAAACTGGATCAAGAAATTGTATGTAACTATATTTTCAAAGTGGTGTTGAAGCAAAAAAAGTGGGGAAATGGTTCTGTTTCATGAATTCTTACCTTTCTGTTTTGATCATAGGCAGAATCAATTCCCAGAATGCTGTTGACTTCCACATAAGGATACTCTTTCTCAAGAACACTAACCACATGCTCTACTTTCAGCTGATCTCCTGTTTTCACTTTGTTATATATCTAAAAGGGGAACATAAACACAAGTTTACAGCTGCAACTGTAAAGTCTGTAACCTTATCAAGGGTAACCTGTCACCTGCATTACAGTAGTAAGGCATAAACAGACCGGGTACAAAACATATATATTCATGTTTATTAGCTGCAACAACAGCTCCTAAGCACTTGTAGCCATGGTAATTATCTTGCTATACCTCACAGTCATCCCAGTGAGACTGGAAGGAGGTAAATATAATGTATTTCTTTAAATAACTTGCACCTTTAATTAGAAAAGGAAATTTAGGGGAAAAAAGCCTCACGTAAAGCACATCCAAGGAGCTACCCTTCCCTTCAGAACATGGGACATGCTTATAAACAGACAACAGACCTCTTATGTGAAGTAGGTAACTTTCCCTCCTGAAGGCACAAGGTTTTACTTTGACTTACATACACACCCCCAAAACAGAATAAAAAGTCATTGTCTTAAGTCATCAGCAATTGAAGCTCATGGTATGCCCCAGCTTGTTGATCTGTACAACAGTGTCAAACCACACATGAAATGCATTTACTAGCACCTGTGTTACCCTCTGATGCGGCAGAAGTATGTAGCTGGAACCATTCAACACAAATTATAATACTGAAGGGTTGCAGCAGTTCAGAACTCAAAGAATGAGCAAAGGGACAAGATCAGAAAAACATGCAAAAGTGGTGTCACATTCACATCTAGTCTGACTTGTTAAAGTTAAGTCAGAAGCACTTTACAAAGAAACATGTATTGTGAGGCACCAATATGTGGAGATACTCTCAACATTAACCAAGCCAAAGAACAACTCCATCCATTATCTACATATTAGCACATTAACATAACCTTACATACATGGAAAATATGAAAACATTAATTTCCCTTTTATATTGATACTTACAGACATGACAGTCTGAAAAGCATAATTATTGTCCATTTCCTGTGCCACATAATTGTATGTCCTAAGGAGGGCAACACCAGGGTCCTGAAGTCCATCAACATCTTCTGAGTCATTAACCACAAAGACTAGTCCTATCCTGCAATGACACGAACTCCAGGTCATCAATCTATTACACTAACAAAGAATCAACTCTATACAACTGCCAGCTATGACCATCACCTTCGACAATGGCTTTTCTGGAACAGGCTGGAAAGATTTTGAGCAGAGCAGCCAGCAATCGAACTTAGGACATACACCGAGTCCATCAGAGCCTTACTTTTAAATCTCTCTCTCATCCAAAAGTACTTGCTTTTAAATTTCTTTTGGACTATTAAAGAAACTGAACTATTTTGCTAGTAGCAAAAGTTATATTTTATATATACATATATATATACATATATATATGTCCAATAGAAGGTATGTAAGTTTTCTACAGTGTCACAGCAATGACCATTTTACAATTCCAAAAGTCACAAAAATAAAACCAATGTAAAAAAACCCCAAATACTAAACCAACGCAATTACCTCAGTGGGATGTGGTTACTGAAGAACATCTCTGCCACATTCAGTAATTCTGCTGTGGTCTCATGAGTAGGATCTACTATCAGCACCTGCATGCAAACAGCAAGTGAAAAGTCTCCGTTCCCATACTGAATCAAGAAGGGGGTTTGGGTTAGAGATCACTTTATTCAGGTCTCAGTGCAGAATTACCATCAGTCCTACTTTATACACTGCTAGGGAGATGAGGCTCACTAAACAGTTTCTTCTCAAGTCTGTATGTCCATTATCTCCAGTCCCAGTCCAACCCGCTCCTTTAACCAGAAGAGAACAGACTCCTTACATACTTGATACCTTTCCTTCAGTATACCCTGGCATAGGCTTCTGCCTCTGTCTGCACACAGATCCACCCACTCCAATGTGACTGGAGACAAGCATTTGTCAAGACTGAGCAATGCCTGCTCTGCTCAGTGCCCTGGAGAGCAAACACTCCTAAGATACTGCCTAAGCAAGCACAACCCAGACAAATGGGCCATTCAGAATGCAATTGGGGCCCTTCACTCACACCAAGTGCTGTCTTTTCATTTAATAATTTATATGTTCTATTGTGTTTCTATTTCTAAGTGTAGTGAGACACTGGCACACGTTGCCCAGGGAAGTGGTGGCTGCCCCAACCCTGGCAGTGTTCACAGCCAGGTTGGCTAAAGCCTTGAGCAACCTGCTCTGGTGGGAGGTGTCCCTGCCCAGGGCAGGGGTTGGGGTTGGATGATCTCTAAGGTCCATTCCAGCCCCTTAACATTCTACGATTCTATATTAAAAGTACTGAACTCCAGAGAAAAAGGTAATGCATTAATGCTTCCAGAGCTTTAGGTGCTTCAAGCCCTTATTTGCCCCTCATCAGAGTTTTTTTTTCTATAGGGTCACTCTACTACCAGACAAGAGTTGCAGTGCAGAATTTATAAACTCTTTATTATATCTAACTCTAATTTACCTAGAGACTAAAAAGCTTTCCAGGACTAAACTGAAGGCTGTTGATCATGTTTGCAAGTCTTGGTGCACAAATGCTTTCTAACTGAAACAACTGAATTGGTCTCAACCCTGTTAAGAAGATAATGATTAACAAATTTGAGGGATTTCATTAAGCAGCTTCAGGTATTATCACAAAGCTGAATGCACCAAATTCTCACTGGACAGGTGATAGATTTTTCCATAGATGAAGGAATTTGTGGCATCATGCCAGAGGATCATACTCAGTACTCTCTGAATCTCAGCCCTAACTTACTACTACAAGTAGAACAAAACCTTTCAGCAAAGCAGCTTATCTCAAGATATTTGAGTGACAGGGCACTCAGCATATGTGAGAGATGAATTGCAAAAGGTAATGTCCCTGCTCTTGACAAAACAAAATGCATGTTTCATCTCTAGTCAGATCACTACTTACAAGATTATGGAAGTTTTTCCTGATTTGTCTGATCACTCCTGGAAACGTGGGACGCAGCAGCTCCTGCACACTAGAGGGCCAGGAATTATACCGACTGTCAACTTCCAGGTTGTTGATCCACTAAGAACAAATAAAGGCATTGAAATGATGGCCAGTCCTCCTGATTGAGCCTGAGACTGCAATATATTTTCAAATCAGATACTATACTGAGAATTGCAAAAATAAAAAGTCAAGCTTTTTTAAAGAAGCTAATTATATCTATGACTTTACTTTCCTTTTTTTTCTTCACTGCAGTTTCAAGGCTGAGATAGTGAGGTAAGAACAGAAGTTCCACAACAGCTCAGAATGCTCTGCCCAGCACCAAACCAGCATTTCCTATCTAAGACCATACACACCGAGATCGCAGAGCTCCGGATGTCCACAGCATAGTCAGAATCTGAGGGCTGAATGTTCAGCTTCAACACATTGTGCAGGGAGAGCCCCTCAATTCCTAAGCTGTGCAGCCCTTCCATCACACGAGCTTCGTTCCGGAGCACATCAATCAGGCTGCAAGGAAAACAGAAAAAATGGTGTTCAGTTTTAAAGCCACAGCAAGGAACTTCCTCTTATCCTAAGGGTTCACAGATGAGAGGTATAAGCAAGTCTGCCATGTTGTATCCTGAACAGGGATTACTCTGAAAAATAAACCATTCCTACCTAAATACGTCCTGAGTGTCTAAATCAATGAGCAGTCCATTGATGAACAGGGCAGAATCTCCTGGTTGCAATCCTAACGTTCCTTTGAAATACTGAAAGAGAGTAGGAGGCCATTAGAATGCTCTGCACAGAAAATATTATCAGAAAGTCTGATGTGTCAAATTGCAATTTTACCTCTCTTATAGCATTACAAAGTGCACTGCGTTACTTCCCAGCTGTAGACTGTGCTGACTTTGTGCACATATCCATACCAGAGGATAAAACAACTGAAGCCATTTTGTGCATAGGTACATAAACCAGAATTCTGTTTCTTTCTTCCTACATGACTCGGTAGTACATTGGAATGTCCCTGAGAAGACTGTTTAAACATACTCAGATAAAATAATTAGAATGCTTGAGAGAAGTAATTAATTTTTCTTTCAGCTGACAGTCCACAAAGCAGATGGACCAATATCATCCAGTTCCCTGTCTTAGCCCTGTAACATGCAATTCTGGGCAGAAATTAAAAGATTCCCAGAGAAAAGCTGAGTACATGTGGTGTTAAATTGCATCTTTCTGTGGATAACTACATAAATTAAACAATATGTAAGCGTGTACTTACTGCACTTCACATTTCTCCTAATACCAAGTGAGACTGAAGTGTGTGAACAGAGCAGCATAGATCATACAGCAAAAGCTGCTGTTTGGCTTTGTTTTGATTATTATCTTAAACTTTTATTTTGCACTCTATCCAGACTGCACTACCCGGTGTATTTTAATTGCACAAAATTCCCAAGTGGCTGTTGTTTTTTTCAGTGCTTTGCTAATGCCAAGTACACAGAGCTGCCAAAACACTTCTGCAAACACCAGAGCCTACTCAGTGACCTCCAGAGACCCCTCATAAGGGAGGTTTGACGATTGCTTCAAAGCACATGTAGACTTAGCTGACAAATTTTATTCCTTCGCTAGTTTCACTCTAAAAGCACCCACACTGGAATCATCTCCTTCACATAGCATGAATCTTTCTAAGCCATGGCAGGTTTTGAATTTATTCTGTGAGTTCCCTATGAACTGAATACAGATATCCAAACACCATCTCAAACTGGGTAATGAGAACGAAATTTCTTCTGCATCCTTAAATCTGTAGGAAGATGCTTAATATATCTGCTTTCCAAGCAACAGCTTTCTAGCAAGACCAGTATTTTCATATTTGAGCAAACTAAATTATGTTCTTAATCCATGTTTGAAAATCTACCACTTTTTCACTTCCCAGATACATACTACAAAGCTATGTGTGAAAATACTGGTTCATTATCTTGAGCAACATGTAAACTTGTAAACAGAATTATTATTGTCAAAACTTGAATTCCTCATAAGACCTAAGTTCAAAGGCACTATGTTACTTTCTGAAAGCATTACCTTTTGGTTCTCTTCAATTTCAGCTCTGAGTTCCAAAGAAACAACTGTTTTTGTTATGGCTCTACAAGAATAAGAACATCAAGCTGTGAATCATCTTTCTGTTTATCTATTGGATAGACTAGGTATCTACTTATGTCACGTTATGTACCTTACATATTAACATAATTAGCCTCCTAGTATAAAGATTGCAATCAGAAGCACTTGTACTTCGTTAGACCATTGAACAGTAGGATGCAGCACTTTTTCTTACACCGTATAATTCAGCAGAACAAAAATGTTAACAACATGCCAACTCTCAGTGTCTAATTTCACATCAACCATAATACAAGTGGGCAGCTGCCAGTAAGGTAGAAGTGGAGGCTGGCAGCAGAAATAGGGGGATTTCACTCCTCAGGGTTCCCATTCCTTTCTTGACTGGATTTACGGTTCGTATAATCATAGAATGAACAAGTACAGCCCACAGATCTGACTGGAAACACAGTGGGAGTGCAGTGCCTGCCTTAAGAGGCTCTAAATAGCACTTTAACGTCAGTCACTGGGAAATAAGACCATAACTCAGCTTCTTTTCCTCTCAGGTTTATCTCCACCTACTCAGAAAGGAGGAACTCCTGTAATATCATCTCCACAACCCAGATCACGGATTGCTAGGCTGGCTGGGCAGGCCAGATTATGACTGAATTTTTTGAAATTGAGTATGCTAAAGGCAGTCATTGACAGAGTGCAAAAACCAGTGGAATTGCACATCAGCCTCTGACATGAGGCTGACTGGGCTGTTTGGCAAAGTGGGTCCCAGCAGAAGAGTGAGATCCTGTGAACAGATAAACATTAAGGCCACCAAACAAAAAACCTAGCCCATAAATCCTTGAGGACTTGATGCAATAGGCTCAGAAGCATTTCAAACAAAATGGCATGGGTAATTCTGGCAAATTATCCACCAGTTCACATCAGCTACCATCCAAGAGAAACACTGCTGGATCCTCTTTGTAAGTGTGGGCTGAAGAACTCTGCATAAACATTTCCCAGTGTTTGCTTCCAGCTAAATGGAAACTCAGACATTAACCCAACCAATGCTGCCTGCCTCAGGTCCTGCCCAGAAAAAAAGTGAGCATGAAAACTTCCTAGAGCTTGTAACTGAAGTTACCTGGCCTTTGTAGGGAAGTTCTGGCTGAGGTCTTTCATGACCATCAGAGCATCCACAGGGGGAGCCGTCAAAATGCGAGCAGCGGTTTGGAAACTCAAATCTAGAATGAAAAAATAGAAGTCAAAACCAAACACAAGGGAATGCAAAGGCATCTTAACTTTAGCTTTCAACTTCTTTGCTTGCTACCTAAAAAAATTCTTCTTCTATCTGCACCTATAGACACTTTTATAGATCCTCTTCTTTGTATTCAACTTCTACCTGTTGCCTGGAAATAAGTAACCCTTCCAAACTGAACTAGTGTGTCCTGCCACAGGCTGCTTCTCTCAGTCCAGACCCGTACTCCTGTTCTCTGGCTGAGGTGGGAGGAGCTGCCTTTCTGCTGGGTGCAGGTAATCCCGTGGCTACAACACACGTTCAGCCTTGAGAATTACTCTATTTGAGAGGATGAAAAGCCT
>NW_008650920.1:0-9760 GCF_000695815.1 Acanthisitta chloris | reverse complement strand
AGACCAGAAGCACATGTAGATGATGTTAAAATACAATTTTCCTTTGGTCTTGAGACATCTTAGCTTTCCACACCAAGAATGTGATCATGGAAAGAAACTTTACATTTAGCAGACCCTACAAGCAGTCAGTTCAGGAGCAAGTGGCTTACTGTACTTCACCATACAAAAAGCAATCCTTGTCAGAAGTCTTATGAAACAAATTTTCCAAAAGCTATTTCAACAGGACTCTACAAAACAGGCACTTTAGAAAATCCAGTACTTTCCAATGAAAGAATTTAGAGTCAAACTCTGCCAACTGTACTCAGCCACGAGCACCCTCAGTTGTGCAGAACATAAGATGTTTACAGCGAGTTTTTGCAGACCAGCACTGAAAGCCTCCATCCAGATTACCTTGCAGCTGCCACACTTTCAAAGGTGCCATTTCATTGGTGCTTTCCACGAGGTGTTTTCTGAGCTCTTTCAGCTCTTCTGTCAAGTCAGGATACAGCTGCCTAAAAGGGTACAAACAACTTCTGTGGTTTCTTACAAGCAATCTGCTTATCATATGAAAAGGGATACTGCTAACACACATGGGTAACTAAGACATGGAAAAAAGAGTAACAAAGCAAAAGGTTGTCATATCAAAATACCTGATGCAGAGATGATGAAGACCAACAACTTACAACTGTGTCTTACCTTAATTTTCCAAACAGAAATCCTTGCACTTCATCAATAGGGTCATTTTCATCTATGACTGTAGCATTCACATCTGTGCCTGTAACACACACAGAACACCACTAGCACCAAGCTCCTCAGAAACAGAAAAGCATGAAAATCTGGGCTTTTATATGTGTGTGTGCAGATGCAAATAAAAAGTATACACACAGATTACCATATCAAAATAATTTTGGCAGGTGCATGAGAGTCTATATAATAGAGATCAGTGCTCTAAAGAAAGCAAAAAACCACCATGCAGAATTCCAAGTTCTGTCTTCTACTAAAAACAAGAACAGGAAAAACGTGCTCTGATGATGGATGAGCTAAGGGAAATCAAAGCAGAGAAACTGCTTTACACTTGCAGAGAATTTGGCTATCTGGTAAAATATTAGTTGCACTAGTAGTGCCATTACTAAGGTCTAGTCCAGAGCCACAACTCCATCATGGCCAGCATTTCCCAAAGACAGAAAACAAGCACCACGGTAAAGACATGCTCCCCTAAGGAACGTGCTCCCAAAAGTGGCTTCAGAGCTAAGGAAATAAGAACACCTGCAATTCTGACAGTCATAGCAAAAGAAACGTAAAATTATCTTCACAAAATTCAAATGTTCACCTAAAAAAACTTAAAATAATAATTCACCTTTCACCTGTGTATCATCCTTGGCCTTATATTCTGTACTTTTAATAGCCAGTTCTACACCATAGCCAGAGAGGTAAACTTTCTCTTTTCTGGGATTCTGTAAGGAAAAGCAAACAGTACAATACTGACACTCTGTTTCAATATAGGAATTAAAAGCTGCCACTTCCCAAAGCTAAAAAATCTGCAGCTGTTACACATTTCAGACATAACTGGTAGTGAGAAACACACACAGTGAGCGACTCTGCAGTAAGGTATTCTAATAATTATACTTCCTATTGTATTTCAATACACTTTTTGAAGTCCAGCAAGCAAGAGCTATCTCTGCAAATCAAAAAAAGGTCAAAAACCACAAAGAGGAACACTAAACAAAGTTTTCAGGATTCAGTATGTAAGCCAAGTAGAGCAGGATAGACTCCTGTCATCAAATCAGACAGAGGGGGGGAAAGGACCTTCATCTGCAAAGTTCAAAAACTAAACATTCACTGAAGAGTTACCACAGAGAACTACACAAAAACAAAACAATGACTAAAGAGATGCATAATTAGTTCTGACTTTAATGAGGAAAACAGGATCACTTGTTAAAAGTATTGTGAAGTATACAGGAACCACACAGCAGTACAAAGATCTAATGTGTAATACACTTCATTCTGAATGTCTGTACTGCTCCCAACACTGAGAAACAAATTCCTTTTGGAAAAGGAAAGTAGTGCATGCAAAGTATGACTTCATTTTATTAAAAGTGCAAGTACCATTAGAAGAGAACTAGCCAATGGTTTGGGGTTTCTCTTGCACTCAAGCCTGTCTAGCGCCACATTGCAGGTTTTGGCAACATTTAGTAACATTCAGGAAACAAGTCAAGCAACTCTAGTTTCTCAGAGCTTTCAAAAGGTACTTTTAAACACTAATCCAGTGGCCATGGGCCACTTTAGCAGAGGAAGGTGGAAACCAGGACAAATTGCACCTGGACTGGTAAGTGGTTCTGTAACAAAACTGCTACAGAAATTTTGCCTTTCTTTTGGAAGTGGTGCCTTAAGGTTAATCCTTGCTCTTCATATTAACTAAGTAACCTGACTGAGGAAAAGATCTATTTTCTATGATCTAATGTAGGCAGAGCAACATTTCTTCTAAAGTCTACAATTAATAAGGAGTTGAGATCTGCATTTGTAAGATCAATTGATCCTGTTATTAAAACAATCATGAGATTTCAAATATTTTGTATTCCTTCTAAAATAAATACCAAGCAGCAACACATTCTGCAAACATCAGTTTAAAGGGACTTGGGCCAGTGCTCTCTTTCAAACCCAGGTCAGTTACTCTGCCTCAAATATCCTGTTACAATGCACAAACATACTTACAGCAATGTAGTGTCTGAGCACATAAGTGATTTCCCCAGCCTCAGCCTTTGCAACAAGCCTCCTGTGGTGTCTGTAGAACTCCTCTGTGCCAATCTCAGCATAGAGAATGACAACAGGACTGTCAGGGTTTGACGCTGGGTGCCTGTGGTCCCCCTTGAACAAAAATGGCTTTGGCCTAAGAGGAGACATCAAAGGTTGCCACACTGTGATTCACACACTGCCTTACTCAATGCAAGAAGCACATTTTTTCCCTCCTGTTTAATCACACTTACTCAATGCAAGAAGCACATTTTTTGCCTCCTGTTTAATCATGGTTCCTGTTTGCACCGAATACATATGTCAAGCTATTCCCACATATTATCAAGGTCAACAGCACTTGATGCATGTTGATAAACCTTTGTTAAAAAGGAACATATGAAACTGAAACAAGTGACTAAGAGCTATTTTGAATCTAATATGACCCTTATTTTAAAAACTAACCACTTCCCTTAAATTTCCTATTAACTTCTGCCCCCTCTAATGGTGATTCATAAATTCTGGAGGAAACATTAGAAGGCTGATAGAATGGATGTTCCAGGATGCAAGTGAACCCTGTCCCTGGCTCAGTATTTAAACAAAAAAGTGAACAAGAAGACTGTTTTCAACTTCTGTCTTGCCTTTTGTCTAAAATGCAATGAAATATTTTAAATATTCCTAGTGAGTCAGAAGAACAATATGAGAGCTAGACGTGTCACCTGTCTGGAGATGGACAAGAATGCTCAATGCTTACAACAACCAAAACTACCAAGATTACTCTGAAAGCAAACTGAAATGTAAGGGTTTGAGTTGGTTTTGGTTTGTTGTTTTGGTTTTCTTCTAAAGAGGTATTATATTTTATAGTCTCTTTTTGTTACTAACAGTCACACAAGCAAGTTCTGTCCTTGTAAATAAATCTGAATTTGAAATATATTGTGTGGTAATCGTTTTCTTTGTTTAGTGAGAAAATTATACAGAGATAAACCATTGTGCAGGGTTACAGCCACTCCTGAAATCACCTGTTCCATGAACTCTCACTGTGATATGCACCTCAGCTCTTTCTATGCTCCCTACATACTGAAGGCTTTACATACACCTCAGAATTCCTCCTGTCCTTCAACACTTTCCAAATGTTTCCAAAATTTGTTTCCACCTTTTCCCATGCACATTCCTCCTCCCAGCAGAACAGCAGAGCAAGGGATTAGAAAACAACCACTGCAATCTGGATTAACTAGGCAGAGGAGACTGTCACTCCTGTGCAAGCAATGGACAGTATAAATCCACACTAAGGAATGTAGAAACTACTGGTTTAGTACAACCTCTTCACAGCAGTAAATCTAACTAGGCTTCATTGTAAGAGATAAGCCAGTAATAGAAAATTAAGCAAATACCTGTCTGAAGCTGCCTGTAAAAGGTTTCCAAGAGAGTCAAATTCACATGTCTTCTCCCCATGCACAGCAAAAAACAAGGTACAGCCCTTTGGTGGAGGTTCATCTGCTGCTATCTGTATGAAAACATTTGTAATAATGTAGGTTGGATGTTTGCCCTTAGAACAAGTGAAAATGGTAACAGCACAGCTCTTGAGCAACCAGTAATACTCCATTTCCTAAATTCTAAACTTTTGCTTCTTCCATGTTTATCACATAATTTAAATGTAAGGTAAAATTGCAAAATTGAGAGTTAGGTCTTAGCTTATTTCCCAGCCTTTTTCTATTAACTGGAATGTTAGTTCCAGGTACAGAAAGCAAGGCTTGAAATTGTAGGGGTTTTGGTTGAGGGTCTTTTTTGCATTACATATCAAAAATCTCTATACGTATTAAACATCTAATGATAATTCCAGATGAAAAAGGAAGATGCTTTCTAGTATTACTTAAATAAAACATATTATAATGTGAGATAATTTGCAATGAACTATATGATACCCTGAGTTTGAAAAAGAACAAAGAACACTATGAATCTATGGGATCTAGTCATCAGAGCTATATATTTAAGAATTATTATCTTCAAGTAACTACAACTGAACAACACGAACAGCTGTGGCATCACAAGTACAAATGGAACCAAAGGAATTTTCCTCACAAGAATCTCCACACAAGTACTAAAGCAATGGCATGTCTGTATGTCTTTGTGCCCAAAATCCCAATTCTTTAGTCTGCTTGAGACAGAAGGACTCAAATTCAGTACCATAGACTGAGTGGAGCAGTTAATCAGTTCAGGGGTTTTTATACCCTCCTTGCACAGTTCACTCCCTCCCAAGCCTTAGGCAATGCTCTGCACATTGTTTGAGGATTTCCTATACTAACCTGTTGAAAAGCTTGAACTGTTGCAGAATAGGAGTGTAAAGACAAGGAAAATTTCAACAAGTTCTGCTGCAGAGGTGACAGAGTCTGGCAGGCTACTTTCAGCATTTCCTGGTAAGAAGAATAATCGCTACCTGCAAAGTCAAAGCACACACAGTTACCCTTCTGTTTGTATTCTCACTGAAGTAGAGCTTTTCACCTTAATGATGCTAAGCAGCAGCCCATCATATTAATTGTAAGTAGGCACATGACTATTCCCCTCAACTTTCATTACAGACTTGTCCACTACAGCTTTTGTCAAACATAACCAGAAGCCTTGAGCACTTTGCAGTAAAAACACTGCTGAAATCAGTCCTCTTTTGTATTTGTCAAGTAAAAACACTGCTGAAATCAGTCCTCATTTGAATTTGTCGATACTGAACACAATGGAGGACAAAACGCCGGGGCTTATTTTTAAACCATGTCAGTTATCAGTCAGAATCAAGAAAAAGACTGTGAAAGCTTACCATCATGTTCAGATGTCTTAATATTCTCACTGGCTTCAACAAAATTCCAGAATTTTTCTTGACCTTCTTCTGATAAAAATTCACTAAGATGAGAAAAGTTAGATAAATCTATTAATTTTCTCAAGTTGCAAATTTAATACCTTGTAAAACTTCACAGAAAGTTAGCTCCTACCATATATTTACCTATATCAGAAAATCATATGTTACTAGAACCAGCATCCAGGAAAGCTAAAAACAAACACACACAAACTTTGATCTCTCAAAGACCACTGACAGGCAGCAGTGTCCCTCCTGGGAGTTCTCCTCCCTAAGGCATTTGTTTGCTAGCTCTTCTTTATAAGAAGCACATATTTTGTTCATTTTGCTGTAACAAACTGCAGTTTGCTGGAACTATAAACTCTGGTGAGGTTTTCTGTTTGTTTGTTCTTAAATGAGCAAAAAGGAACTCACAGCTTCATGATTAGTTAGATATATAATGTTATATAGCAAAATTAATCCTCTAAACATTGCCAACTACAAACACTGTATCACGTATAAACGTGCCTCATGCTTCCTATGCTAAAGGATGCTATAACAGAAGATTTGGAGCCACAATAACTTGTGTGCCCTGACCCAAGGAGGTAAGTGCTGCCTGAACACCTGGGTAAGGAATAGCAGTGCTGGGCTAAGTACACTGAACAGAAGGAATGATTTTACACTGCAGTGCTGCATCATGCTGCAGTTCATCCCAGGTGAACCCTACCCAAAGTCTTTGAACATAATGGTTAGAGCACATATCAAGCCTTTGGCACATTATTTGCTCACTGTTTTACAGTCTCTCAGGATGAGCTTTTCCCCAGAAAATGTCTCACAGTGTCAGAGTATTTAGAGCCTGGCACTAACACCTGTGTTCTGTATTTTACTGCTTAAGGATTTTTCAGTCTTCAGCTTCTACAGAGAAGGTTACAGGAAAGTAATTTCACCTAGGACACACCTGTGCTCTGACCCAAAGCTGTGCCCATGGCAATTAAAACATTCAATGCTCAACTATTTTCACGTGAAGTGATCTGCAATAACATGGACAGAGTTCCATATTTCAATGCTCAACTATTTTCACGTGAAGCGACCTGCAGTAACATGGACAGAGTTCCATACCTGGCAACACCCTTAAGAGATACAAAATTAAGCACACACACTCTGACATAAAAAACTAAAGGTCCTATTTTGCACTGACATCTCCAAACTAGAATATGACAAAATGAAATGATGGGGACTTCAAAAATTCTAAGCAGACTGGTAGTTAAATGCAGTATTTTGCTTTCTTGTTTCATTTTACATAGGGTCTTTTTTTACTTAAAAAAAATAATTTTTAATACGATGGAAGAAATCTCCCCGGTGTGACTTTCACAACTCTTAACAAAGCAGTTGACTTTAATCAATGCACAACTCACATGAACAGAGTTAAACTCGAGCTTAAGTGAGCAAAACATACACAAGTAGCAGACATGTATCAAAGCCTACAAGCAACACTGAAATAAAGTATCTTTGGTTACAGAATTTTACAAGCTCATGTTAAACTTCTCTATCTAGTGCTTGAGGAAAATTTCAAAAGGGGAAAAAAATACTTACTATATAATTATTCATGGTTATTAATGTTTGTTCCAATACAAAATGAAATAACTTATCACAAGAAAAACACCTACTCCTGTCTCCTCTAAAATACTTCTCCTATCTATCAGGCACAGTAGTGATCAGGTTCACCTGTAGTTACTGCCAGTGAGTTGGTAACAACCAGAATCCAAAGTGCTACATAACAGAGAGCACATGACTTTATCCTCTAAGCATATTCTGATTTGTCAACGAAAAATCACAATGCCCTTACCTTGCTTCAAGTAGTAAAGGAGTTGAACACCACTTGGTAGTTAGAGATGTTGTCACAGCCTTAGAATCTGCTTTTACAAGTGAAGAACTGAACCAGATTCCAAGAACTGCAATAATTATTCCCATTTTATAGAAGCCTGAAAAAGACGAAGAAAAAAAAGTTAATTTTGCATTGTCTCTTTTTATAAAAAGAGAATCTCACATATCCAGATAAATATTAAGGCATATTTTAAGTTTCCGTGGCCCATTTAATGCAAAAGATCAATGAGATAATCATCATCTCAGTTGTGCTTACAAAACCAGAAATACTGTGAAAAAGACCAGGAATTTAAGATCTGACTCCTGAGCTGCACTTCAACCTAAATCAATTCTAGCTTCCTCTATGCTTATGCTTTCAAATAAACTTGCTTCTGCTCTGGGACACCCACATCATACACTACTTGCTTTAAGAAGAGGTATTGCAAACTGTGCATATTTCCAGCTGGGTGGAAAGCCAACCCTCTGTTCATGTCATGGGAGGTAAAGTCACCTCCTGTGCCTGCACAGACCCACCAGCTGTGAACTCACCAGTGCCAGACAGGCCAGGTAAGGAAGAGGTTCCCTGGTCAGCCCTTCAGGTTCTGCTGGGCACAGCAAACTGCTGCTCTGGGGAATGAAGAAACAAGCATTTCCTGCATGTGCTAAGCACCACCAACTTTAGAAGCTGAAAAATGAATGAAATCAAGACAGACTCAAATGATACAACTTACTGCACGAACTGAGCCCCCCAGAAAATGCCATTTCTTTACTGTCCTTCATGTGTACTTTCATGCCTTAACATTCTCTGACCTGTACACTAGAACACAGCTGAGTGGAACTTCCTTGCCCACAACTCTTAAGCTTATGGAAGACCTGAATTCTCATGCTGGCTTCTGACAGTCTCCAAAAGCTCAAGCTTTTTTTCCCTGCCTCTGACTAGAGTGTATTTATATTTACTACACACCCAGTATGTACCCAGTTACACTTTTTAGTCCTTATTTTTCTGGATAACTCATTGTACATTTCCCCACTGCAACTGAAAAAACTTTCCACTTGAATTCCAGGTGTACCACATGCAACAACTTGCCAGGATCTAACTCACATCTCTTTCTCATTATGATCTCAATGTAAAAAACAGTGTTCTATACCTGCAGCTATAAGCTGTAGCTCTATAGGTACATAGGCAAAACAACTGAATGCTACTTCCTTTCAAAACTTACATTCCTCCAGCACAAAGTTCCCCAGCAATCACTCAGACACTGTTCTTTCCCTGAGGATAAACCAGGAATACCTGCTGGAACACCCTGAGAGCACCAATGTTTGTTTTACACCACACCTGTGAAGGAGACAGATGGCACCACAGAATGGTCACAGCCATCACTCCCTGTGTGCACAGGGGGAAGCTCAGCCAATATTCAGAGAGTAAAACCTCAGCTTCTGACAAGTGCAGCAAAACCCACAGTTCCTGCCAGAGTGAGCTCCAACCTACTCACTGCAAATCATGCCCTGGAGTTTGGAACACAAAACGACTATACTGTGCTGCATCGTCACGACTGAAACTCCTGTGCTGCTCTCTCATGCCTGATTTCCCATTCTGGGAAGGTCTGTAATAAAACATGAAACAGGAAAGAAACAAAGGACGCTTCTGTCACCTGACACCAGTTTAGCCAATTGAAACCCTGCAGATTGGAAATATCTACACAGCCATAAACCAAAGGAAAGAGCAGTGTAGTGAAGAAAAGATACAGCAGCAGAGAAAGGAAGAGACAAGAGGCACAGGAATAAACATAAGTGACAGGAGGACATCCAGCTGTGCTCTCTGACAGCAACAAAGCAAAACTCAACCTGAATTATGACCTTGTAAAGCAGATTTTCCACACTTCACTCGCAAATATTTTTCCTCTTTATTTTTCTTCCAGTTGTTCAGTTTAAAATACAGCTGACTTCTAGAAACTTACATATCCAGCCTTGGGGAAAGGCATGAACCACCCCAGAGCCACAGTCTGTGCCCTGTGAGCCCAGCTTGGTAGCAAGGGGTAAAACACTGCACTGCAAGGAAGGGCAAAGGAAAAGACTTACAGCTGGGGCCAAGAGGCACCTGCCTGGAACCGTTGCTGTGCCAGGCAAAGGGCACCGATAACACCCGGGTCACAGCTGCAAGCGCGTCCTTTTAGAGCGCCCGTGCTGCCCTGCTGTGGATGCTGAAACTCAAATCCGGCGAGTGACCAGTGAGCCCACGACTAGAACTCACTAGTTCCAGCTGCCGCTCAGCTGCTTTCACCGGGGCTTCGCCTCCCGCACTGACCCGCGGCACGGCAGCGACACACACCGAGCCCGGGCAGGGAGGGCGGGAGCGAGGCGCGGAAAAGC
>NW_008650919.1:47193-49847 GCF_000695815.1 Acanthisitta chloris | reverse complement strand
GCGCCCCGCGGGTGCGGAGCGGCGGCTCCGAGGCAGCTGCTTTGTGAGTGCGAGTCGCGGGGCGGCAGCATCCTACCGAGGGACGGGCTCGGCCGCGGGAGCGCAGCGCCCCAGCACCTGTTGAGAGCCGCCTCGCTTGCCCTTGCGGGTGGGGGACTGGAACGAAGCATGAGAAACAGCCTACGAAAAAAGAGAAAAAAAAGGTCTTTGCAAAACTAGCCTTTACGTCCCCGTTGTTAGGGTCTGAGCTTCCCAGGTGCTGACCCTGGCAGTTTCCGTAGACTTGCTTCGAACCGAAGTGGTTCTCCCAGAAACTGCAGACCCAGTAGGTCAGATTTTACACCCTGGATGCGGGTTCCTTTAGACAGCCAAGCTCGACAGAGCTGGCTTAGACTCACTGCAGTACTACATCTATTCTAGACATTTATATTTAGTTCTCTCCCCACTGCTGTGAATGAAAGCATTTTACTTCGATATACATTCCCGTTGTGTCAGCACATGCTTCTGCCCCCAGAAGGCAGAGACAGACAGTGAATGAATACCTGCCCATTTAAAACATTCCAGATGTTGGGAGCAAGATGACTTCTCAGATCTGCTCTGCTATTGCCTGGCAAGGCCTTTTTACCACACCCTACCTCTGCAAGTACTAGCACATACCCTTCCATGCTTAATCACTTCTACTGAATAGTCCAGCACCACATTCTAACACCCAGGCTGTTGCTGACATTCATGTTATCCAGACCAATTCCACAGTAATGCCCTTTCTACTTTTGTCATTGTCCTGTTGCCATTTCTCCAGTATTGATCCACAGTTTTCCCACTGTTACAGGTGTCAAACTATCCCAGGATGCTTAAGGAGCCATGTTTATATCTGATTTATTAAAAAGTATTTGGATATATTACTATAGACCCCCAAAAATCTTTGACATTTATCTATAAATTTGTGCCTCTTTGGAACCTTGCAACAATACTTGCAAGGTATTAGAGGACAAGAAAGTAGGAGAAGAAGGAAATTGTCAGAACTTCTGAGGAAGGGGTGATAGGAAGAGCTAAAATAAAAAGAAATTGCACCTTCTTCAGTGAAAATCTTCCTTACACAATATCCCATTATGCCATGGAACAATCTCCAACAAAATCTTTCTTGAATAGACATGTAGTAAAAAAAGCAAAGAAATGGCACCATTGAAAATGGAGAGAATGTATGGAAGGCATTAAAACACAAATCTACAACCCAAGCCTTAGAAAAGGCCAAGTGGAGTGATTCCTGGCCAGCTACTGAGAATGATGAATCCCGTGCTCTTCCTTTTAGGTGTGCAAGACACACGAGAAAGCTCCTTCTGCCTCCACCGCTCTGTGGAAGAAATGAGAAACACCACTGAGGCACAGGAGATACAAATCAAGCTTAGAGGAGCAGGCAGGGAAAACCTCCACTGACCAAGTCCCCTACAGAAAGGGGAGAGGAGGGAATAACAGGAGGGGGAGAAGTGTAAATTCATCAGTGAGCTTTGCCTCTTGAGATTTGGCAAAACCACTGATACTTGCACCCTTTTGGTTTGGCACTCCCCTCCACCAAAAAAAAAAAGAAAAAAAATGAAAAGGCTTGCGATCAGTTGGGAATAAACCAGTGAGGAAATCAGGCAAAAATTACCAGAGACCACAAGACTCCTCCATCTCTTCTATTTAGCTGTCACTCCAAGACAGAGAGCACCAAGGTCTGCTCTTTTGTCTGCCTGGCTAAAATGAAGCTTTGCCGCTGCTGTTGTTCCTCTGTTCCCTTGTTGCAGTTGTGACAAGCGGAACAAGGGCAGCTTTCAAAATGAAAGGGATATGAAGCAGTGAGATTTTAAACGGCTCATTGACAGAAGAAGTGATGAGAAAATGGAAAGCATTTCCATTTTCAGTGATGGGTACCTGGCATGTGGGAATATTTAGCAGGGACAAAGCGTGCCCTGTTTCTTTCAGCTACCTCTGCAGTCTCCCTTCTCCCCCATTCCCACCTCGACCCCGCTCCTTTCATGCTCCGCCAGCCCCTCCCCACCGCTTCCTTGCCAGTCACTTGACTTAATGGTGTTTCTGGCGATGCCTATGGGGTTACTGGCGAATGGCTTTCCTCAGTGGGGCATAGGTGGGCGCAGCAAGGTGCTGGCTCTGTCGCCGAGGTGGGAACGGTCGGACTACCAACAGCAGCTTCGGGTCTCTTCATTTCCAGATGGTCGATGCCGCTGCTGCATCGTTGTGTGCGTGTGTTGTTTGTGCGTGTGTTTGTGTGCATGTGCGCACGCGGGGGGAGCAGGGACACACTGCCTGGAGAAGGGGCAACGTTTTCCTTCCTTTCCAACTCCTTCGCACACGCTCAGCTCCTCTGTGGTGCCTCCTGGCCGTAAGCCCCCGCAGATCACACAGGGCTGGCTGCGCTCCGCAATTAACCGTTTTTTTCAAGCTACGCAGTTCTTCAGGGTTGCAGGCAAAGTTACCCTCTCCACCCTCGCCTTTCTCAGGGCTCAAACAAGGCTCCGCTGTGCCCCCGCTTAGCGTTCGGCTTCTCCTCCTCCTCCTCTGCAGGACGGCAGTGAAGAAGCACACGACCCCTCCCAGCAGCATCAGCGGGGACCGCTTTTCCTCCGGTGCCCGCTGCCATTAGGGACCCGCAAAGG
>NW_008650919.1:46014-47086 GCF_000695815.1 Acanthisitta chloris | reverse complement strand
CGGCATCGGTACCGGCATCGGTACCGGCGTCGGTACCGGCCTCCGGGCAGTCCTAAGTACAGCCTGCCGTCCTCTGGCTTTGCTTACTTTATCTCGGTGACTCCTGCATGTCTTTTGTTGGCAAATCTGAGGCAGCATTAGGGTGTGCGGTTGGTCGGTCTGATGGGATGGCACACAGAAATAGCCCCTCACTCCCTAAGCACGAGCAGCGCGTTCCTCGATGGGTGGCTGCGGGCTCCAGGCAGCCACGCAGGCGGAGGAAGGACAGGTTGTATCTCCAACTCCGTTATCAACATCTCCATTTGCATGCATGAACGAGCCCACGAGACATAAGGAATTCCATGGATGTGCTTTTAAATCCCTCCTTTTCCGAGGCTCGTGTGCAACAAATATAGGAGAAACTCTGCCTGGGTTTTTTTGCTTGGTTTGGGGGCTTTTGTTTATTTGTTTTTTAGGAGCAAGTCAGGCAGGATCAATTGCCCATCTTGCTTAGTGCCCTTTGTCTCCAACCATGACTATTAGCAGCAGCCTAGCAAAATATTTGGGAAACACAGTAAGTAGGGTGACTAGCACATCCTGGCTTTCAGCAGCCAGCAGTTTTGGGTCTCCTAACCTAGAAGCTGCTTTTTAAGAGGTGTGGACTGACCCGTGCTCCACATATTTGTCTGTTCTCTCTCCCGCTGCTGCCCTTTCCCCTTCCCTTCCCTTCCCTTCCCTTCCCTTCCCTTCCCTTCCCTTCCCCTTCCCCTTCCCCTTCCCCTTCCCTTCTCTTCCCTACAGTTGCATTCATATACATCCTCCATTCTTTATACTCTGCACCTGGCTGAAAGCACTGAATAGTATGAACACTTGTAATAAAATCAGTTTTATTATATCCAATGTTGTTGATGTGCTATGAAGGTCAGCTCCCCAAAACTGAGATTTGAAACCATTGAATGCACATGTCTCTAGTAATGAGAAATAAAAGCACATACTTGTTCAGAGAAATCTGAAAAGGTTTTGAAATATCCTGTGGGAATGGCTCAATTTGCATGATTGCAACATCTTTTCAGAGAAAATGTTATGAAGAATA
>NW_008650919.1:39738-45982 GCF_000695815.1 Acanthisitta chloris | reverse complement strand
CTTCGTTTTTTAAAAACAAGTGTCTTGGACACTGATTTGCAGAGGTTTGTGCATTTCCAATTTCACTTGGCTCCAGGAAGAGCCTGGGGAACTGCACCTCTGAAGCAAGGCCAAGTGAGGCCATCATTATGGGATGGGGCTGGGACAGGGAGAGACAATGTAAATAACAAGAAAACATCTATAAAATAACATATATATATAATATTAATTCTGATAGATTTGAATGGTAGGAATAAGAAAGGCTTTATAATGTGCTGCAAAATTTTTGTTGGTTTTTTTTTTTCTTTTCCACTTATAGGAAGCTTCAATTCTAATTCAATGGGATGATGACATCTCAGGTTAAACTCCTTACTGATGAGTATAATTCAGCTTGTATTTCTGAACATAATGGTTAAGGTTGAAAGGATAGAACAAAGCTTTTGTGGAAAATTAGTTTACCAGTTACTCCAAAGTAATCTCCTAGGAAAGAGCAGTCAGAGAACAGACAATTTGCTTTAAGTAGGGTTTTTTTCCTTAGATCCCTATAATTTTGAGATAGCTTTTACTACACAGGATATTTGAAGAAGCAAAATTTAAGTAACAAATCAGAGTGACATCTGATAAAAGTAATTATTACAGAGCTGTAAACCTTACCTCATCATTTTGTTTATATCATTTTTTCATCCTAAGATTTATTGCAAAATTCCAGAACTCTTATGATCTTTAGACATGTCTTTCAAACAACTCACAGAAGAGTATTTCCTTCTCAATGAAATTGCAGAATTTCTCTACAAAAAGAGATAATATTTGCATTTACCTAAAATTCAAGGGGCAATATTTGGCAATTAGACCAAAATAGGAGGATGCTTGATATGTAATGTCTGATTTTCACCCCTTTCTTAAAAAAAAAAAAAAAGCCTAGTAGTATTAGGAAATGTGGAAGATCTCCTTCCCAACATCCAGCTTTTCCTCTGAGAAATAGAATGGAGAAGGATAATGGACTATAAGGAAGATTATTTAAAATAAACATACGCATACAGGCACACCATCTACTTTTGATGTTTACATTTAGTTGTTTACTTTTCCTGGGCAGATTTGCATTCATGCTAAGATCAGTTTGTTCTCACAGATTTTCTAAGATTTACTATGGCTTCATAATTCCAGCATGACAAATGCTAAGTACTGCTGTAAATGTCAAAGAAGGAAATGGTGGGAATTCATCATGTCCTTCCCAGTGTCTGAAATCTTAGTTGGGTAAGTTTATAGATTTAGGAACAATGTTACTCATAGACAGTGAGCCCTAAAGTATTGGGAAATGGCATGCAAGGGATTCCACCAGGGCTGGTGCTCTCATAGAACTGTATTGTCAAACAGCAAGATGGAATGCAGTCAGGACAGACACTGACTGGAGAGACAGACTGCCCATTTTCCCTTGCATTCTACAAAATGCATCCTCGCATCATGTATCATATTTGTATTGTATCATAGAAAGAAGGGGAATAACAGTAAGTAACTTAACCACAGAAGCATTCACCTCCTGAGGCCTGTAAATAACACCGACTATCTTTGCAATACAACTGAAGGGATCTTGGGGTCTGAGGCAGAAATGACTAACTACTTGGATTATACAGATGTTGAATCACTACTTTTCACCTTGAATTCTATTTTGTCTGTTTCACATATTTACGTATCTTATTAGCTTTATATCTTTATGCATTGTAACTTGTTTTGCATGGAATTGTGTATACACATATGTGTACACATACATACATAATATGCAGGTATAGAAATTATATCCATATGTTTGGTTATGTTACGAAAAAATTCAGCAGACTGCATTGTTAGCTTACAATGGTGCAGGTAACAACTAGAAACTTATATGCTTTGTAACTTATGCATTACCTCTTAATTTGTTGTGTATTCACAATCTTAGAAGGAAGTTCTACTATACTATGTAACTGATTTCTCAAACAAAAGAATGGTGATAGTAATTAAAAACTGATCTTAGCACATGAAAAAGTTAACTGACAGTTATTTATTCCTACTGATTTAGGGAATTTTTCACCAAATATAGTTTCTATAAAGCTGTTTCTACTAGATTTGAAACCTCTAATCACCCTTCAAATACAGAAAAATAAAAAAAGACCATTTCTGTGCTATTTTCTGGTTTATTTTAATACTGATACTATCATTTTAAAAGGCTGACATATCACATCTCAGAGGTGGCTGCATTTCAGTGGCAGTTAAAATGATCCCTCTGCGATAATTATCTTCTTCTAGAGCTGTTTTCAGACCCAGCAAGCAGATACCTGCAAGTGTAGTTTGGAGTCCTTGCCTAAAATTAGCCACATAAATGCAAAGGATGGAGATTCTTCTCCTTTCAGCATAGCATTGAGACTGAACTACTTGAATTACAAAACCTTTCCTCCACTGTTTTGTCAGACTAGAAGGAAAACTTCACGTTCTACTATAGTTAGCTTTCTTAATTGCTGTGTTGTTTTATTTGGAAACTGAAGCTTAGTCTAATTAATACTATTCTTTTAAAAGCCTATGCTAAGAGTTGCGTTTTTGCTTCTGTGTATCAGCTGGGATCCAAAGGTGAATGGAAGTTATAAAACAATATAAAAAGAGCTTCTATACTGGCTGTTGTTTGAGCCCATTGAAGGCAAAAGGAGAGTCCAGAGTAGGACCTCTGAGAGTAGACTTGTGTCTGTTCTTTTCATACTGAGTTTTGAATTACAGTTTTCTGTACATATATTTCATTTGACTAAGAAATATTAATTATAGCAGAAGCCATGTATTTCACAGTACAATACAAATTTTCATTAGAAAATGAAAATTTCGACAACTCTTACTGCATTATAAGCCTAAAGATTACAAAAGTCAGTTGTTTATGATTAGGTGAAAATAAATCATGTATGTGGATACAGTCAGAAAATGCTCTTTCTACTTCTATTGATGCACACATCAGTACTTCTGAGGATCAGTGCCCTGGATTTAATGTAGTGGTACTATGTTAGTACAATGCCAGCTGTAGTCCTTAGAACCACCGAATACTCATGCTTTTGTCAGGACATCTGAATTGCAGACAATTTATAACCTGGTTTCAAGACTCCTTACTAAGTTTTTGTTTTCCAGTAAAGCATTTTGCAATTTGCAGAAGGTTGCTAATAGCTGCAGAGAAACTACGAGTAACTGAGAAAACAGATTTCAGTCTAGAATGCTTCAAATTCAATTATTAATACATTTTGGTTTTACTTTTATTGGGTTATCGTATATTCCATTGTGTAGTTACATTGAAAATGCTGAATTAACTATCAAAACCAAAGCACAAAAATAGTGACATTTCCACATTCATTTTAGTGTATTTATTTTCTATCCCATTCTTTGTTTTTTGCCACCGTCTCAGTTTAAACACATCTGATACCATGAGTCAAAATCACAAGAATGAAAATATAGTGGAAAGCAAGGTTCCAAATCCTGACTTTTGGAAAGCCTACCTAGTTAAACAGAGGTGGAGGGAAGAAAAGAATAGCTCTTTGGCTGCCTCACATAGTCAAGTTAATCAGCTTGCAGTAAAAGATGCTTTTTTTCCTGCATCTCTGGGCGCATGCAGGAACACAGACACACCAATACTTCTGGGAGCAGGCATCTGTAACTATGTGCTCTATCAAGAAGGAACTATGCTTAATTCATGACTATGCTCATCTTGAGTGATTTCTCTCAAATACATCTATAGTAACTGACACTTCAATCATACAACTCCTGCTCCTGACTTTAGCAATGCTTGTTTTATAGAATCATAGAATCAGTTAGGTTGGAAAAGACCTTTAAGATCACCGAGTCCAACTGTTAACCCAGCTCTGCCAAATGATGGGATGACTGCCATGCATGACATAGCAGTTTTAATGACCACAAGACAAGAAATACATACAATTTGTAATTCATATGTGTAAGGGCAAGATATTTTCTCCAAAATCTTTATGTCAGTATAGTGCTCACAAGAGTGTTTATCTGATTATTTTTATCAGTATAATATATTCAAGTAGCATAATACAAGTAGTACATTATCAGGTGAATGTTTTAGCAATAGTCAAGTTCCTCTTAAGGACTATTACTAAAATGGCTAATATTTTTATAACATTCACATTAATTACCAAGTCCTTTCACATGAAACTGCTAAAAGATTTCCTCTTCAATTGTACCCTTCAGTACAGGATCCTGCAACTGAGAAAAAAAAAATCAACATTCTACATTTGAAGGGCTTGAAAATGTGTTCTTACAGCAGAAAGAGGAGAGCTGTCTGCTTAGCCCTCAGTTTCTTGGTGTCATCTTCAACTTAAATGAGAATCATAGAATCATAGAACATCATTACCTACTCCTTTCCACATTACTGTTCATCATATCTGCCACTTTATTTCAGAATTCTTCTCAAAAGCTGCTCCATTCTGCAAGCTCTTTTGAAATTTTCCTCACACAATTCTCATAGTTAATAGCTTCAGAGACTTTGATAATATCACCTCTTTGCCCCTTTTTACCCATTACATCAATCTTGTCAACTCCTTCCTGGGAAAATAAAATGCCTATAACATTTTCATATATCCTGTATGCAAACATATTCTCCTTATAGCAATTACAGATATATTGTGAGAATCTGAATGTTACTATACTTGTTCAGTGGCACAATTTTCTACCCAAGTACTTAACCATTCTTGAGAAAGTTTAATTTTCAACCCATTTCAGTGGAAAGAAAAGTAGACTAGCAATAGCATTTCTTTGTTTTTTATAGAAGATACAGTGCAAAAAGAGCTTCCCATGTTTTCCTGTGACAAATAGTTGGGGTATATTATATTGGCATTTTCATTGTAAGCAGTGGAAAGTTTGCACCAATCAACCATATAAGACAGAGTCTTTTTTGAAAACATCCTGACAAATTTATGCTTCCCAAAACTCTTTACCCAAATAGCAATGAGCAACAGAATCAATGTTTAATATAGAATGAGTTCAATGGCATTGGTGACTGCTGCATACCTACCTCCATAACTTTCCTAAGGATATGCGTCCAAAATTCCTAAATCTCTCTAGTACTACAGTTTCAGGCCATTGAAATTTGTATGAGTTTCTACACTATTTTCATCCAGATTTAAATTAAGCTATCCATAAAAACCCACCATTCTCCTAAGCTCTATCTATATATTTTTACTACACTCAAATTCTAGATCATCAGCTAGCTCCTGTCATTTTTCCCAATTTATCCAGCCTCCTCTGCACTTCTGGGCTCCCTTCCCAAATTCTCTTCCCACTCCACAAGTACTGCTGGAGAAGTCCCAAAAACATAAAGCCTGCAGTAAAATATAGAAACTTCTTTTCAGTTTCTATGTCATTTGTAAAGTCCTTTTGTGGCCCAGAGTAATAACCATGTAAGAGTAATATGCTAGGAAATGAAATATCATCCCAGCCTTAGAGTCATATATTAGACTTACTAACTTCTTCAGGATGTTCTTTGGTTTTCATATCATCTGCAAGAGCAAGATTGGAAGAGTGGTGTTTCCATCATATTTCTTTTCATTCTTAAGTATATTGTGCCTGTCTACCTGATTATTTTTTGGTAACTAAATAATATCCATTCACCCCGAACAAAAAAACCTTAAAAAAGGTCAAAACCTAATAGGAACTGAAAGAGAACATCCTTACTTGCCTACAAATAAGCACAATAGAATCAGAAGGTTAAAATTTGGATACTTGGTGTATTTTGGAAATCCAAGATATATCTTCTCAGTTTTTCAAGCTCCAGTGTATACAGTTAAACTCTCCATGTGACGTGGTAGGGGAAATTTTACAGATTTAATATTACTCCTGTATCCTTTACTAATATCATTCTGTGATGACCACAACAGACTAGTCAGGACTTTGTATTCCATATAATATTGTAGATTAATAAAAAAAATGAAATAGAAAATGGAAAAAATCACATAAGGTGAAACTGGGCTGGATTTGTAGGGATACTGTTACTTGCTTGTTCCAATTGACTTTGAGCATTTCAGTGAAATCGGGAGAGTTTGGTATGCATCTGACTTGTGAGAAGTACTGTTCCAAATTGCTCCCTTTGGGGCCTACTGTACGCGTCACCTCTTTGAAATCCATTGACAGCTGAGTTAACACAAATGTTTAATCGAAAGAGTCAGACTGTGCCATAGATGCCAGCTAAGGAGAGAATCTGCTCAGCAGAACTGCTGTAATTATTAAGAAAACATGAATTACCTGC
>NW_008650919.1:0-39711 GCF_000695815.1 Acanthisitta chloris | reverse complement strand
GTAGGGAAAATGGATCATTTATTTAAAAACACAGTGCACAGTACAAGGAGCATTGAATCATCACTTCTGAAGACATAACTGTACTTTAATGCTGAGATGTTTTCTAAAGAGTATTTTCTTCATTCTTACAAGTTTTGTTTTTTTGCATTATAGGCAAGTAAACAGTGTCCTGTAGGTAAACGTGCTCTGGCCAAAGTGATCTAGATATATTTACTTGATCAGTTGTTTTCTCCTTATCTGCTGCCTCCATGTTTCATATGCACAAAGTTTATTTGCATCATCTATTTTGTACCATACTTTTTCTGTGTTTTTAATTCACAGATTGCTTTGAGCAAGTTTCCTGTTCTTGGTCTGGCACACTTGGTTGGTTGTGCATTTTATTAGAGGAGCAGTGTTGTTTTTTCCTGTTTTCCCATCTCTTATCAGTATTTTAAATATGCCTATTATCTACTTGAACATCTTTATTTTACAATCTCAGTGTCTTTTTATTTTCCTACCTGACAATACTATTTTTGTATCTCGTTTGTATTGATGGCTCAATTAGTTTCTAGCAGTGTTTCTATTTCATGCTGCTTGGTGGCTCTAAGTCTTCCTATTCAAAGCTTCTTACTTCTCAAGTGAGAAGTGTATTTTTGAACAAGACTGATCATCCATTCAATTATAACCTTATTGAAATATTTACCAGTAGATTATTTTAGAGCTTGTCCCCACTGAACTGAAAAGAAGATTTGTCATTGACTTTTAGCAGAACAGAGTAGATTGATACAAAAAGCGAAAGATCCATTTCAAGACAGAGGAGTTTATTTAGGATGTGACGGCTCTACAAAACTGTTTATACCACAAATGGGACTAAACTGATGAAAGTGAAAAAGTCTAACAGTTGAACTCCATCAGATTCTTTTTGGCCAGCAGCCTAAAACGGTATTAGAGTTGGTTGGCTAAGTTATTGACACTCTCAAAAACCTTACAGACTTTGGTCCATTTCTGTTTGTTGTCTTACAAGGGTAGTTAAGTAAGTTCTCAAGAACAATGTTTCAGAATTTTGGATTGCTATCAAGTTTTATTATACTTTTCAGATCCTATTCTAACTCATAATTCATTTATAAAGATGGCAGAAGAAAGACTAGAGTTGCAAGATGAACCAAAAATTTAAAATCCATTTTAAAGCCTTAAGTAAATAATATCAAAACTTTAGAAGACAATGAGTCAGCAGTTTATTAACTAATCACATTACTTTAACTGCGATTTGGTCTAGAATTTGGCAGAAACACATGAGAAACCCTGAGAGTTTAAAGTTTCTGGCTGATCTCTAAATCAAAAACAGCTGAGTAGATTTAAATATTTTGTGTAAACAAATTTGCATCCAGGCTGCTAATCTGCATGCCAGCTTTCAGCTTGACATTTTCTGAAATGATGGAAAAATGCTAAGCCCTTAATGCTAAATGGAGTTCATAATGGAAATGCTGACAGACCCGTAATTACCTGTATTGTGATTCTGCTGAAAGCTTCTTTATCTGTCTAATCTTTCACAATGGAGTTAAATATATAAATTCTTGAAAGGAGGAAAAAAAGGAACTTTATGTTGGAAATGCCGAACTGTAGCAATGCTATATTTTCTTCCAGACATCCACTTACGGAGGCAGCAGTGACAAAAAAATTATTTGAAGAAAAATGTAGCACTCTCCATGAAACGTAGAAGCAGTCAGTGTTGCTTAAAAGTTTAACTTAACCTCCATTTTTCAATCTTTTTGAGTCACCTTTCTGCTAAAGTATGACTAAGCAGGTACAATCCACCATTTTTATTATGGCAGTGAGGCATTATCACAGAAAAAAATCTGTGTTGACTTGACATGGCAAAAAAATCCCAACCAACTGCAAATATAGAAATTATCATTTCATTGCTATAATACTGTTCACCTGTACTTAAATCTTCTACATGAAGGAAGGAGGAAATAGAGAATGATAAGTCTAGAAAACTTCTTCAGAAAATGAAATGGAATAATAATAAGAAAAATGAGAGTAAGTGCATTGGCTGGACTCTAATTTACTGTCATGGTTTAACCCCAGCCAGCAGGAAAGCACCATGCAGCTACTTACTCACTCCCCTACCAGTAAGATGGGGGAGAGAATCAGAAGGATAAAAGCTAGAAAAATTCATGGGTTGAGATAAATATAGTTTAATAGAGAAAGCAAAAGTTGCACACACAAGTAAAGCAAAACAAGGAATTAATTCACTGCTTCCCACGGGCCGGTGTGCAGCCGTCTCCAGGAGAGCAGGGCCCATTACGTGTAACAGTTACTTGGTAAGATAAATGCCATCACCCCAAATGTCCCCAGCTTCCTCCTTCTTCCTCTTACTTTATACACTGAGCATGATGTCATATGGTGTAGAATATCCCTTTGGTCAGTTTGGGTCACCTGTCACGGCTGTGTTTCCTCCCAATCTCCCATGGACCCCCAACTTCCTTGCCAGTATGGCAAGACGGAAAGCAGTAAAGGCCTTGGCTCTGTGTACGCTCTGCTCAGCAATAACAAAAACATCTCTGCATTATCAACCCTGTGTTCTGCACAAATCCTAAACATAGCCCCACAGTAGCCACTGTGATGAAAGTTAACTCTACCCCAGCCCAAACCAACACATTTACAAACTTTGTAATGTAGAAACTCCATTATCTGCCAGCTTTAGAATAGAGCCTTAAAGTTTCTCTGGAAGAACTTTTTCTCAATGTCTTTTTCATTCCCTCCCTGAAAGTCTTCCCCAGTTTTTCCAGGCTATAACCACATGACAGTATTTACTCTGCAGAGGCTGCTTAGGATGGATGATTCAGGCATACCAGCCTTACTTCATCTCCTCAAAATCTCTGTGCACAAGCCAGGGCATATTAATCTCTAAACCTTGCCTCCATATGCATTTGCATACCCATTCATTTTGTGAGGAAATCCTGGAGTTCTTCAATGCTGGTGCTTTATTTCATTACCCAAAGGATCTTAACATCATCTCCATTCTTGCAATTTTCACTGCATACTCCTTACTCTGTTGGAGATGTGAAGAAAAACTGATCCCATCACTAACTCTGGGCCAACTCCACTTTTGATTCATCATCTAAGCAAGTGATTGTTAAGCCATACTGTTCTTATATTTTAACCATCTTTAAGTTCATAAAAGGGTCTTTGCAACTGTCCTGTGGTAAGTTATTTTTAATAACCTTTGTTGGGGAGCTTTATCAAAAGATTTTTGCACATTGACAGCGATTAAACTTAAAAAGGTTAGTTTTTCTGATTAATGGATCTGTACCCAGAATTCCCTTTTCCTGGATGACGGCTCTAGCCAAAGACCCAAAACCACTGGAGAAGAGAGATGCTTGTATATGTTGCTTTCTCTGTTATGCAGAAGAACTACAAATATTTTGTGGGCTATATCAGAACACTTTTCATGGTACTTTTGAGGTAGGATGAGACTGTTTAGTACTTCAATAGCAGACTTAAAAAATGTATTTCTGGAGTTGCAGGAAATGGTGCTGTTTCTGTTGAAAGCACTTTCTAGAATTTGAATTAACTACTATTCCAAGCAAAGTGTTAGAGCCACTGAGCTCTTGCAGTTGCCATGCTGCAGATGAGATGTTGCTGGCATATCTGGTCCTGAAAGATTGCATGGTGTTTTTCACAGAAGATTGTTATTAGCCTTCATCTGCTGGCTGAATTCCAATTTGGATAATTACAGTCTGCTATCTAAATTCTCTAAGCAGAGTGTGTTAAATAACCTTCTACATTTCCTTTTCTAATCTTCTGAGGGACATTTCTCAGAATTATTAAATCATAGTTCTGTTTAATCTAAAAGAGCATTTAGAGGCAGCTGCCTCTAAATGCTAGGGAAAAGTGACTGTTTCAGAAGGTATGTTGACTACTCAGTGACCAGTGATAACTTGCATAGCAGCATTGGTGCTGCTTGACATGTAGGAAGATCTCCTTAGCACTGTACAAAACCAGAAGGAAACTACCTCCTTAACAAGATTGCTGCAATGTAATCATGGAAAATTTTTAGATAAACAATACAATATGTTCTTCACAAGAGGATGAATATAAGCCTGGAGAAATATACATAGAAAATTTTGGAAAAGTTGCAAGATATTGAACGTTTACATAAAGATTTCTTATTCAAGATGAAGGATAAATACAACTGTAGTACACAGGAGAATACAGAAAAGTGCAAAGCTGTGCAAAGCTTTGAACTTCTCTCAGATATGAAAATCAAAGGGAAAAAATTGGTGAGTTGGACCAGTCATGAAGCCAAGTCTCACTTTTGCAATAAATGGATGAAAAGGAAACATTTCAGATATAGTTGAGTAGAACATTTTGCTAAGTGCATACTGGTTCAGTTGCTTGTTTCAAGGAGAATACAGAAAAGTGCAAAGCTGTGCAAAGCTTTGAACTTCTCTCAGATATGAAAATCAAAGGGAAAAAATTGGTGAGTTGGACCAGTCATGAAGCCAAGTCTCACTTTTGCAATAAATGGATGAAAAGGAAACATTTCAGATATAGTTGAGTAGAACATTTTGCTAAGTGCATACTGGTTCAGTTGCTTGTTTCAATGTGAGAAGGGAAGGGAAGGGAAGGGAAGGGAAGGGAAGGGAAGGGAAGGGAAGGGAAGGGAAGGGAAGGGAAGGGAAGGGAAGGGAAGGGAAGGGAAGGGAAGGGAAGGGAAGGGAAGGGAAGGGAAGGGAAGGGAAGGGAAGGGAAGGGAAGGGAAAGGAAGAAAATTAATCATAATTGTTTAATGTGGTTTTTAACACTTGTAGTTATTGGACCGGTTGAAGGATAATTTGTTGAGCTTCAGTGCATCATTCTATCAATACTGGTGTGTGTCTCTCTGCCCCATGGTAGGGAGCAATACTCAGCAAAATAAGAAAGAAATAGAAAGCGAAGGAACACCACAGAAATGTCTTGCTCTAAAATTCATTATCTCCATCTTTTCTCTGAGCCTGTTGACACAGCTGTGTTAAACTAGAAGAAACCCTCTCCTGTACTATTACTTCCAGTTTTATTTACCTCCCACAGAATACCCTCTGTCAAGCCAGAAAATCTTTGCTCTTCATGGAGAAAAGACAGTAGTGTTGGTATTTTTGCTCATAATTGTTCCAGCTTGTATTTTGCAAACTCTGTACAGGCTCACAGGAAAACTTTAATTTTTTGTGGGTTTTACAGAGAAGAATACAATATAGTTATTGCAAACTCATCATTCTGAATGCTGGTACTGTTTGGCATTATTTGAATTCAAGACAAAAAAACTCATAATAATACATAATCACTCATATCTGCTTAAACTACATCTAAACTCAGTCCGATCTGTTTAAAAAAGCACAATACCAAGATCATTTTACATAATATTATGTGTAAATTAGTTAATCACAGGGCTGATGTATGTCTGGATTGAACGGAAGCAGAGTTTGTGTTTATAGCCCGTTCACAAACCATTTCAATCTGATGCTAAGAAAACATTGTTATTACAGTGCAGATGTTTGCCTTGATTGCAGCTTGAAGACTGAGGATATCCAGATTTCTGTGACGTTATGGAAACACAGAGAACTTTTTGGCCTGGCTATCACTATCAGTTGCTGTTGCCAAAAAATGCATTAACTGCTATTTTGGAGTCTCTTCAGTACAGAATTTTCATTACTTTAGTGTCTTGTATGAATACAAAATTAATAAATATGAGTGTAATACAACATGCACAGTTCCAAACCAAATAAAAGCATTCTTACAGATCATGGTCAGGAGGAAACCAGAATGAGTTAATTTCTCTGTTAAACAGATTCATTATCTGTGGGTTAGTGAAACCTCAGGTACTTTGGTGTCCAATGTACCACTACGTTGCCAGAAGAAATCAGTACATATGTTGCAGTTTGAAATGCACTTTGAAGTCTTCAGTTCTTTGCAGTTGTGTAAGAAATTGGCTTCAAGGGAATTGCTACGGTCCTTTGCTAGAGAAAAACAAAAATAAAATTGTGAAGTTAGCGGGTCAAATGCAATCTGCTTTAATTACTTTAAACAGATGGAAATCATGAATAATTATTCATAAAAACCTATTTATATGCCCTTTCAAGGGTTATTTTTGCAAAAATCTTTTAGTTGCATAAATAGCAAAGTGAAAAGGAGCAACTAACCTCATGTCTGCACAATAAGAAACACTAGTGATTTGTTTTTTAACTTTTCTGAGAAGCTGGCTGTGTCCAAATTCAGTGCAGACAGCACAAAAGAAATCTAGTATTCAAGATCAAATTGTATTGAATGATTTGCTTCTAGACTTCCAACTATTTCTTCATTTTTATCATTGTGTTCCATTAATGCATGCTGTTAACAGGGGCAACTAATTTTCTGGGAATTAGGTTTTTCACTAGGAGGAAAAAAACACACCTCACTTCAGATAAACTCTTAGCTAATGCTTGATTTCTACCGGCTTCGATGAGATTTAAGTGTACATTTTGCTCATGTTTCAGTGTTGGGGCTATGAATTTCTTACTGTACAGTTTGGGAATGAGACTGCACAACATTTTCAAAATTGCCAGAAAAGGAGTTCTTTCATACCTGAAAGAGATACTTTTTCTTTTCCTGAGATTTATCCCATTTTCATAATTGTATCACATTTCATTTGGCATTTATATATAGGTTATTTCTGAGTTTGAGCTCATTAATATATCATGTCTTGCATCTGAAATCAAACATTTTTCTGCTGTCTAGTGGAGTGAATAATCTTATTTAAAATGCTGAAATATCTAAAAAAAAATTTAAGCTGCAGCCAAACAACTGTATCAACATGGCCATTTAGAACCATGCATCTGCTCAGTGTCTCATCCATCTGAGCTTGCTGAATATCTGTGTCAGCTTCTGAAACTTTCTTTCTCCATTTCCATTCAAGCAATTGAGGGAATACCACAGTACAAACGAACTTACATGGTTACAATTGCAGAAATTATTTACTTCCTACAATCATCAGCACATTTCAGTGAGAGTCAGCAGGTTCTTGAATTGCTGTTATGCAACTGCAAAATAGACATGAGGGTGTCTGTTTCCTCTTTCACTTCCTCATGCCTGTGAACTCAGTCCTTTGTAACAGCACATTTTTATTTTTTTAAAAAAGTTATTTCTGTCAGTTCTTAAAGAGTTAATAAGAAAAAATAATTTTTGCTTGTTTCTGCATTTTGCAAAAAATGTACTGTATGTTGCTAGTTAACTAACTAAATTAAGAATCTTAGTTCTGCCTTTGAAATACTACTTCTCTTCTCCAAGGCAATTCAAACACCTATGTATGAAAACTGCTTAGCCAACCTCCCAAAAAACAATTTCTGTTACTGTTTCCACTATAAACCTTGTGGTAGTTTTCTGATTGGTTGGTTTGCTGTTCTTTTCTTATTTAAGAAGAGGTCTAAGGGTTCTTTTTGTCTCAGCATAATTATGAGCTTTCACAAGCAACCAATTACTTTCCCTGTTGATAGTGAAAAAGGAAAAAAGAGCCAAACAATCATTGTGTGAGCATTTAAGGCAATGTGTTCTGGCCTGTCTCCAGAGATGCTGCTCCAGAGAGACAGATAAAGCACAGTTTAAATTTCAGTTTGTTATATACTTTGTGGTCCTTTGGGTTAAAAGTTGATAGTTCCATGTAAATATTCGTTCAGTAGCAAGCCATAAAATTCCTTTAGGTATCTTCCTGTTCTTTTCTTCTCTCAGCTGGAAGGTTTATCTCTTAGTGAGCCAGCCTAGCCACTCACCTGTACAGAGCAAGAGGACCTGCAGGGAGCACTGGGTGCTCCTCCACAGAGCACAAAGCAGCCATGCAGAGTGGAGCATCCTCTGAGCTAAATAGACCGTTTCCCACCGTATTACAACAATTTCGCACTACATTATATTGTGAGTCTTAAGTGATTGAATGACTCCTTTGAACATTCAAAGGTTTCCTACCACACTAGATCACTGTTACTGCTTCTGTATTGCCTCATGGCAAATGAAATATATTGTAAGAAAAAGGAAGAGCATTGACATCTTATTTGCATACAAACATATTATCTTCAAATTATCTTCTTTATGAATCTCCTTTTCCTAGGATGTTTTCTTCAGCCTGTGTGAAGTCTGGCCATTCTATCTGTATTCTCCTATTAGTGTTTTGTTGCATAACATAACAGGGTTTTTTTCTACCTTATTCTCTCCCTGGATATAAGAGCAAAATTGCACAATGGTAGGAACATCAGCAATACTTCACTATCAAGTTATACCAATTTATACCAACCTAGCCAGAAAAGTTAAGATAGAAGTGATACAAACTTTCAATTAAAATGCAACTCTTCACTTTCTCACTGCATAGGAAATGTTTGAGGATGGCTTCAATATTCCCATCATTGTCACTTCACCTAAAACTTACATCAAATTTCTCAGGCTTGTAATGCCTTTGGCAACAGCCCCTATGCTTTCCCCTCCAATAGAGAAGAACAAGAAGATGCAGTCATGATGAACACCAGTTTCCTTAGCAGCCAGCTTCCTTACCCTATTGTTTTCATGGGTCTCTTTCACTCATGCCAGTTATTGTATTGTGCTTGCATTGAATGAAGACCCTTGTACTTTGAGGGACATGTGAATGATAAGGGAATGGGAGGTGATTTTTCTAAGAGGAACATAATGAAAGCAAATTAAGCTATGTACAGTTACAAGTGCCTTCAGTGTTGACAATGTCTTAACTGCAGACATGCTGAGATGTAATGGGGAATCACAGCTTCAGGGAGACATCTGTAGATTTCAATGCTAAATCATTCAACCCAGCAAAGCTAAAGAAGAAGGAGATCTATTTTAACTTTTTTTAGGGGGGTGTTGTTTTTGGTAAGAAGGAGATCTATTTTAACTTTTTTTTTAGGGGGGTGTTGTTTTTGGGTTTTTTTTTTCAGCTGGGAAAAGACTTTCTAAGGAAGTTTACTGCAGAATAAATAGATTACAATTTTACCTTAGATCTGCCTTACCTTGACTAATCTCCCTTAAGCAGTGATCTGGTTTTCAGGCAGGACATAATATTAACATTATACCTCCCATAGAGAAAATGTTAATGTTCTTTCTAAAGGACACTTTGATTGCAGCATTTGAAAACAGAAAAATATGTAATGACTGCATTTCTTAACTTATATATTCTTGACTTTACTAGAAAAATATCTCAGGCAGATGGTGTTGTTAGTATTTATAAAGGGAAATGAAGTGTCAGAACCTTACTGTGTTAGCAGTGAGAAAAAGTTAGTGCTCTTTGAAGCCGAATTTTGTCCATTGCTTCCTATCTATACCTCAAATTAGCAAGAACCTAAAATATTTACAGAACAAAATGAAATAGTTATTTAATGAAAGTCTTATTTGCTTCACATATTCTACATGAGATAAGAACTTTAAAGTGAGTTATTAAATAAATTAGTGTATCAATCAGCTTTAGTGACCATTTGCTCAGCTATTTGAATAGGAAGGAAATAGACAAAGAAATGAATTAAGTAACAGATCCCATGGCAAGTCTTTAATGCACAGTGTCTCACAAAGTTTACCATACATACCATGCTGTTTCTGGATTTCATGTAGCTCCTTTCACTGTCAAATACTGAACCAAGCAGTACTCTACTTCAGCGTTGAAAAGTTCATTGGGCCTATCGCTGACTTCACATGGTTTCAAGTCCAAAGTAAAACAGACATCACAGATATGAGTAGTGAAACATAGGTAAATCCACCATTAGTTGCTTAGAACTGTCACCCACAGAAGAATTTACTTTTTATTGATAAAAAGAAATTACAATGCCTGGTCATATAATCATGGTTTGACATTCAAAATAAGTCACAAATGTTCTATGAAGTTGTGGAAAGGAAAGTAGGTGTGTAGGGGAGAAGCTGAAATCCAGACAGATAATCTGCCCAGTGATTTAATTATTTTTATTCTAAAATACAATTCTCCATTCTCTCTACCACTGCTCAGGAGCAGCATATTTAAAAACTGCGCTTCATGTGGAGTCAGCTAGTAAATATCATCACTGGTTTTAGATGTTAGTAAAGAAACATCATCTTTCACAAATACTAGTTTTCTAATAATCTCTGCCAGGTAACTTTTTCTTAAAGGATTTTCATAATGCTGCTTAGACATAAAAAATGTGATAGTCCTTTGTAGTTAGTGAATGTTGAATATGTTTAAAAAGCTTTCAAGCTGACCATGAGGATTTTAATTGCTCTTGTTTTTCCAGTCCTTGTCAATACATCATCTCTCACATACATTTATACTATTAGTGTGATGCAAAATGTTTTGTGACAATTAAGACTCAGGACCAATTTTCTCACTCATCTCTCTTCATTGTATTCTTTGTTTCAAAGTGATTTATAGAAACTGGCATTGTTTGTTAGAGTCACTCTCTTTCCTAACAACAGTTGCCTTACCTTACCCATTTTTAACTGAGTTGTTTTACTCACATGCCGAAAGTGGGTTTCTCCGTTTTGGGCTAACAGCCTTACTTTCAAATGCTGACAATGCCACAATGACACAAAGATGCTGTTGTGGGAAATCCTGGTCCAAAAGTCCACGAAGATAATATGAAGAGAGTAAAATACAAATGCAGTATATGTGAATCAGAACTGGTAGGAAGACAAGAAAGAAAAAATACTCCTGGAATAAATTCTAAAGACAGTTGGTCCAGAATAGATCGGTAAAACATAGTCTATCATGTTCTGAGAGTATTTATGACTTTTTTAACTCTATCATGTCTTGCACTTTGGATTATCGTCTATCACAGAGTTTACTAACAGTTGTTTCATCAGTATGTTAAGTCTGTGCGAAAGGTACAGTCATTAGCAGTACCATGTGTTAAATTCACACGTGTTTCAATGGGCATTTGAAGTGTCACTTTGATCTCTTCAGTTGCTATAGAGAAAACCTGTCAAGCTCAGGACAAACCAAGGAAAAAAAAGGTAGGGACAAAGATGTAATTTAAAATTAAACACATAAAGGTATTAACTTTTCATATAAAATAACTTTGTTACTTACAAAATACCTGACAGATAATATATCAGAAGAAAGGAGAAAAGGAAAACTGTTGATCTAATGTGTGAGTGCATGTAAATTGGTAGAAAGTACAGGCGATCCTAGAACAGTGGACAGACCAGATCATTTATCATAAGATATTGATTGCAAGTTTGGTTTCTTTTTGGTTTTTCAGCCTCTGAGATTCCTTCAGCTCTTTTCAAGTTCTGTTCAAACATTTTTTTTCAATGCACTTAATCCTTTTCCACAGTCTTTAAACTACCTTTAATTTTGCAGTGTCATCTCTGGTACAGGCTGGGCACTACTGTATGCAGTTTTCTTAGGTACGACTGTGCCATTAATATTATGTAATGACATTTCTTAATTATCTGTCTTACATATTGATGTACCATCCCATGCTTTAGTATCTAGCAGCACTATAATCTCTAATGCATGTTTCCTTATACCAATGTCATGAGGGAATACTATTACCTATTACCTTGCTTGCAGATAGAAAGTCTTTCTGCAAGTCAGTTATGGGCCAGAATTTTTCAGGGTATTTAGGTACCTAATGATCCAGGCAAGTTCCTAGCAGAACTGACAGAAGCTTAAATGTCTAAGACCCATTATTTCAATAAGTATTAGGAGCTACATTTTTCAAAGTCATGCTGTGGCTTATTTGGGAAATACCTTTCAAAAATCTTAAAGAATTTTAAAAATATCCCAAGTGACTTCCCGAAGTTACAGAAGTCTTTGGTAAAGCAGACAGCTGAAGCCATATCTCCTAATTCCAGGACACATTTGTTAACATTGATCCATGATAAAGCCTCTCCTTTTCTATGAGTCAACGTAAAATTTTAACCATGTTGTCTTACATATCTTACTAGGTACAAGGCAATAATCTCCAAGAGGTTTTTATATTATTACAAATTGCCTTTCTTTTTTCTAATAAGGTGTTAGGTTTTATGTCACTTTTCACTACTGATCTGCCTTCCATATAAAATAATCAGGCTAGTGCAATAATTCATAAAATGGAAGTGACACAAATCTCTGATTTTTTGGTGTTACTTTTTCTGGCAAACTCTAAAAACTTCCCCTTTGCTATGTGAAACATTAAGTGGAGCTAGATGCTAGTGACACACATGTACATACAGTTAAAGCCACAGGAAAAGGACACACATACAATGAAAGTGTATGAGAATCATTAGTATTGACTAAAATACACAAATAACTGCACTTCCTTAAGATATGTGTGAGATCTGGTTGATGAGACTGGTAGAAAAGGAATTCATATAAGGTTTTTTAACATGCTCTATGAACGATCTCTTTTTAACATGCTATTTTGCTACAATTTCTCCAAACCTAGTGCCTGTCAGGCAGCTGGTGAGCTGAGACCACTTCACTTTATGGTGATTAGCACCATCTCATTGTTCCATTGTGCTCCCTGTTCTGCACACTCTTGTGCTGTCTAGTCTGCATGCACTTGAGATATCCTGCTTTCTTGTTTACACTGCAGTCTTCTCAAATCAAAATTGGTGTCTTTCCTCTCTATGCAGTCCGTTCATTACACAACATACACCTTGTATATGTCAATATTTCAGAAGTTTTGTCACATAGTAATGGTGGAAACTATGTATATAGTTGATTCAGTGGGTCTAATTATTGACTGCTTGGTGCTTTAGAAAAGCACAGTTGCTATAAATAAAACCAAATAACAATTTTGCTTTATCAATGGTGATAGCAATTCATGTCCATTTTTCAAAGATATTAATGGCAAAAAATAATGACATTCACAGAGATGAAGACTTGAACCTCATCTCTGTGGAGTTTTTGGCCTGTAAATAAACTGGACTTCAAAAGTTTTTAATCTCTTAAGCGTGTTTCAATAGACTGGCTAATGATTAATAAAAATGCATGCAACAGCAACCTATCTAATTATCTTCAAAGTTAGTTTGCTTTTTGTTGGGATTTTTTTTATATCAAAGTCCAAAATGGAAAATATTTCTTTTGAATGTCGCAAACAACTTCATATTTTAACTGGAACTTTTTCATATTTTAATCAATTACCAATCTTCAGTGAAGAAAAATCTGGTGGTTTCTTGAAGGATTTTTCCTAGCACAAACTTAGGAAAAATGAATTCTCAGATTATAGATAAGGTATTCAGTAAATGTATGCCTGCAATCTGTAAATAATCTGATATTTTCTCCAATATGTATTATGAAGGTCTGTATTCTTGTCCACATTTCATTTAATAAAAGCAGAACACATCCTTGCCAGACATCAATGGTGATTTTGACATCTACACACTAAACTCCCTTCCCTGGATTGCAGAAAAATACAACTGGCTACACAATACATTGAGACATGCAGAAATCTCAGAAAAAATGGGCCAAATTTTCTTTACCTCCTTAGTTTCCATTCTAATATGTACATTAAGAAGCCAACCAAACATCCAGAACGGAATAATTGTTGTAATAAAGAACATGCTAAAGTATTTATTATTGATATGTTTTTCCACTGCATTGCTATTGTTTAGTCATTAATATGTCTGTAAGATGCTAATTATTTTGAGCTTATTTTTGTTCCTATAATTTTGCAGTCATAAAAGGGGTTGCGAGGTTGTAGAAAATCAGATCGGGGCAAAGTAATGGAGACTTAGGGTCCAGTATTTTCACACTTCAGTGTCTTAGGGGTATGTAAATATTCTCTCCTGATATGTACTTGCGATATTCATTGCAAGTTCAAATGAATATAAACTTTAAATTATCTTTTTTTTCCCCTGAGATTTGGAGGGGTTTGTCCATTTTTGCTATAGTTGTATTGGCCAACATTTATTATAATACTCAAGACAAAGAATTCTACTTACAAAGCCTTCTTTTGGTTTGATCTATAAGTCAAGAGACACAGAATGAAAAATTATGTAAGCCATTATTAGTGTCTGAACCAAGGATATTTTATGGTTTGTATTCTTGATGTTCCTTTTTGTCCTAATGTATATTTCTTTTTTCTTTTTTTTTCTCCTCTGTACTTTTTGCCAGATAGCAATAAGATGACTATGAATGTGTGTATGTCCAAGAATCATAGTCTGGTGTGTAGAAAAATCCAGAAGACAACTGAATTCCCTCAGGAGGGACAGAAAATTTTGAACCAGGAAGAATACAGTAATTATAGGCTTCATTGTAGTGTTTCTGCTTGGTTTTTTTCCTCTGGGAGGGTTTTGAGAACAGAAAGAGGAACAGAGTGTTACATTCAATTGATGTATTTTGAGCAAAGTTGTGGCCCTCATAGCATTTTATAAGAATCACAGAATCATCAAGACTGGAAGAGACTTTTGTTGTCCTTTCTTTGTACACAAAAGATCAGGATAGACTAGAGACCTAGTCAGCCAGATATATTTTGAGAATGCCCACTAGATGTTCTGAAGACATGACAAGAAAGATGGCCTTGATTCTCTCTGGGTCAAGTCCAGGCCAAGTATCAAATAATGTCTCAGCGCGTCAACCCCATAATATTGAAATACAGCAAGACGTGTCCAGACTGGGTTTTAGGCACCCAAGGAACTTTAATGTGAGGTGTTGAGCAATACTGGGTGTGTTTTCTTCCCCAAATAAAACATCAGTGAAAAAGGGTTTCTGGGTGATAATTTATAGAGACAAAATTTAGGTACCCAAACCCGGCTTTATCCATCAGTGAGGAGCATACTGAAATGTAAGGCAGTATCTTACCACATAAATCCACATAATTTAGTGCAAATGGGTAGCTCAGATGCCCAATCCATCTCTTCCTAACATTGTCCTATCTTTCAGTGGTATTTATTTGACAGTTTCAGATTTGCATAAATAATTTCACTTGGCAATTTCAAAAGTGTTAAGCAGAAATAACAAAACCAAACTCAGAGCAGTCATTTTCTTAATCTATTTTCTGAATATCTAGTCTTTATTCTTCTTGACTAAAGGAACCCAGACTTAATTTTTCATACAATGTTCTTTTTATGGTGGCCAAGCAGAGTTTGAAGGTTTCACATTTAAGATGCTCCAATCTTCAGAGATACTTTGACTCCAATTCCAGTTTCTTTAATGGCATTCCAAGTAATTTATTTAATCCCCAGTTAAGTGTAATACTTCTGTATGCCCAGTACTTTTTTTAAAACCCTGTAGGTGAAAGGAATATTTGGAATTTTCCAGTAGACAGAACAAATAAATCATGGACATGTGATTTGCTATAAATACATTTATGGGTGAATCCATCACTGTATTTTTGGGTGGGAGAACTGAAAAACATTTTGTTAAGGTTCTTTACTGAGTAAAAATAGCATGTAGTACAGATACATCTTAATAATTATGAAAAATATTTGCATTAAAATACCTTAGCTTAAACTCCTTACATTAGGGATTTTTTTAATAACCAGAATTAAATAAGTATTGTCAAATAGTATATGTTTTGTTCAAGGAATTGCATTTACTTATGACTTCTCAGTTTGCTGGATGGGTATTTAAAGTAGTGTGTGGGTCTTGTTTTCCTGTGGGTGTCTATCCCTTCCTTCCCCCTGGTTTTGTAAATTCCAAAATATGAATGCATCAGAAGTAATTCACTGGCTGTGCATGAAAGGGCTACGTGCGAAAACACAGTAACTGCTCTGTTTCTCATAGCTGAGTTCAAGCCAATGCAACTCTTTGTGCTATTAGGGATTAAACCTTCTCTATTTTGTGCTAAAATGTCTGCAGAAAAACTTGGCATGCACATGGACCTTGTTTGTCATCTATATTGCTGGGAGAGAGAGCTGCTTTCATTTACCGTACACGATTGCTGAAACTAAACCAGCTGGACCTTGGTTTTGGTGTGAGTTTGTTTGAGTTTTGTTTGGGTTTGTTTGGTTTGTTTGCAAAGGATTCTATGATTATGAGTCAAAGTATTAGGGAAAATGATGAAATAGCTATACTTTATGCTGCCTAATACCTATCTGTATGTTCTTAACTTCTATGTCTGATCCTGCACACACAAGTTTAATTTAATTTACAGTGAAATAATCCCATTAACTCTTTCCTGTTCTTTTCCTGTTGAACTGAATGGCAAAATTCCCGCAGGATTTGAAGAACCAGACAAATTTCTTAAAATGTAAAGTTAATTGTGTGACTAGATTCAATTACATGGGTATAATAGAACAAACAGCATTTACTTGCTCCCTTAGTACTGCTGCCTCCCCTCCCTTCTTTCCAGAGGCCATCTAAAAAAAGCATGTTGTAAGCTAGAACAGAGTTGTTCTACTCCTGTATGTGCGTGGCTTGTGTTTAACTTAGGTAAAAGCTTAGACTGCCTCCAGCATATTTTTTTCAACAATTCTGAAGTCCTTTCATCCAGATTTTATAGATTTCACAGAGATCACCTTGCAGTCTGCATATCCAATTTTACTAAGCACTTTAAAAAAGCAGGAAAATGTGCATGCAATGAGTGCATATGTATAGATGGATTAGTTTTACCATCAGAAATTAATCAACATAATAGGCAAAAGTGCTGACAAAAAAAGGCATTGCATAAAAATATTTTTCAGATATCCATCAATTATACAATTATACATTTGAATTGATGTTTTAGTTGTTATACCACAAAACACTTTAACATTGCATGCTATAGTATATTTCTCAGAGACTATTTCCCAGAATATTTTAGACCAAAAGCAATTCCATCTGAAAAAAAAATCCAATTTCTTTTCCTCTTATTTTTTAGATGATTTTCAAAGCTTATTAGGTAAAGTGGAGGTATAAAAAACACTTGAAACTACAAACAAATGAACAGAGAAGAGAAAAGCAAAGGAAAGCAAGGAAGTTCAGAGTAGACTAATATTAACCCTTTGTAGGAATACTTGGCTCCCATATGGCAGCAGAAAATGTCTTCAATAGCTTTATGCATAAAGCTGAAGTTTCATTAAAATAAATGACAGGTCAGCACATACTTAAAATTAGGCAATTAAATTTAAGTACTTCCTTGAATTGCAGGCATATTTTTCTTCTTTTTCCAGAAGTTTCTCAGTTATTATCCTATGAAACATCCCTGGGCAACAGACAGCTTTTTTCTGGTCACATGATATTAAAGAAAGCCTGTGGTGGGCTCACCCTGGCTGGATGCCAGGTGCTCACCAAAGCCACTCTATCAGCTGGGCACAGGAGAGAATATTAATAAAAGGCTCATGGGTTGAGATAAGTGCAGAGGTAGATCACTCAGCAATTACTATCATGGACAAAACAGATTCAACTTGGAGAAATCAATTAATTTATTACCAATCCAATTGCAGGAGCATAATGAGAAATAAAACCAAATCTTAAAACACCTTCCCCCTGTCCCTCCATACTTTGTGGGTTTAAATTTGCTCACAGGTTCTCTCCCTTCTTCCCCCCAGTAGTGCATCGGGACAGGGGATGGGGACTGTGGTCAGTTCATCATATGTTGTCTCTGCCACTTCTAAATCCTCAAAAAGAAGACTCCTTACACTCTCTCCCTGCGCTAGTGTGGAGTCCCTCCCACAGGAGACAGTCCTTGAAGACTCCAATGTACATCCTTCCCACAGGATGCGGTTCTTCATGAACTGCTTCAGTGTGGGTCCCCCACAGAGTCACAAGTCCTGGAGCAAACCTGCTCCAGTGTGGACTCGTCTCTCCATGGGACCACAGGTCCTGCCAGGAGACTGTTCCAGTGCAGTCTTCACACAGGGTCACAGCCTTCTAATGCACATACACCCACTCTTGACATTGGATCTTCCATGGGCTGCAGGTGGTTATCTGCTCCACCATGGCCCTCTATAGGCTGCAGGGGGACAGCCTGCTTCATAGAATCATAGAACAGTTTGGCTTGGGAGGGGCCTTAAAGATTTTCTAGTTTCAAAACCCACTACTGTGGACAGGGACACCTTCCACTAGACCAGGTTGCTCAAAGACCTATCCAGCTTGTCCTTGAACGCTATCAGGGATGAGTCATCCACAACTTCTCTGGGAAACCTGTTCCAGTGTCTCACTACTCTCATAGTGAAGAAATTCATTCTAATATCTAAACTTATCCTCTTTCTGTTTAAACCCACAAGCCCTTGAGCTATCACCACATATCCTTATAAAAAGTCCCTGTTCAGGTTTCCTGTAGACCCCCTTTAGGTACTTGAAGACTGCTCTTAGGCCTCCCCCAACCTTCTCTTCTCCAGGCTGGGCAATTTCAACTCAGCCTGTCTTCATAGGGGAGGTGCTTCAGACCTCGGGTCATCTTAGTGGCCCTCCTCTGGACTCTCTCCAACAGCTACACGTGGTTTTTATGCTGGAGACCCCAGAGCTGGATACAGTACTGCAGGAGGGGTCTCACAAATGCAGTAGAGGAGGTGAATCACCTCCCTGGACCTGCTGGTCACGTTCCTTTTGATGCAGCTCAGGATACCGTTGGTTTTCTGGGCTGCCAGTGCACTTTGCTGGCTCGTGTTGAGCTTCTCATCCATGAACACCCCTAAGTCCTTCTCCTCAGACCTGCTTTCAATCCATTCTCTGCTCAGCCTAAATATCTGCTTGGGATTTCCTTAACCCAGGTACAGGACCTTGCACTTGGCCTTGTTTCATAGTTTCATAGTATGTTAAGTGGTTGGAATGGACCTTAGAGATCATCTAGTCTGAATCCTCCCTGCCATGGGCAGGGACACCTCACACTAGACCAGTTTGCTCAAGGCTTTATTGAACCTGGCTTTGAACACTGCCAGGGTTGAGGCATGTTGACCACACCACATAGCCTGGTGTTGTCAGCAAACTTGCTGAGGGTGTGTTTGATCCCACTGTCCAGGTCACTGACAAAGGTGTTAAACAACACTGATCCTTATAGTGATCCCTGAGGAAGAGCAGTCATTACTGGTCTTCACTTGGACATTGAACCATAGCCCTTTGACTGGGACCATCCTGCCAACTCCTTATCCACTGAGTGGTCCATCCATCAAATAGTGCAGGACAGTGTGAAATACTCTATTCAAGTCCAGGCAGATGATGGCAGTTGTTCTTCCCTTATCCACCTGTGCTGTAATCCTGTCATAGAAGGCCATCAAATTTTCCAGGCATGATTTGCCCTTTGTAAAGTTGTGTTGGCTGTCACCAATCACCTCCTTATTTACCTTAGCATAGTTTCCAGGAGGTTTTACTCCATGATCTTGCCAGATGAGGTGAGACTGACTGGCCTATAGTTCCCTTGGTCTTCCTTACTTCCCTTTTTTGAAAATGGGGATATGTTTTCCAGTCAGTGAGAGCTTCACTGGACTATGAAGACTTTTCAAATATGCTGGATAGTGGCTTAGCAACTTACCTGCCTGTTCCCGTAGGACCTGCAGATGCATCTCATCATGTGCTGTGGAACTTGTGCACCTTCAGGTTCCTTAGATGGTCTTGAACCCAGTCTTCTCCTGGACCCTTCTTACTTTCAGGGCTTTATCCCATGGTACTCTACCAAACAGATTCCTGAAGAAACCAAAGTCTGCTCTCCTGAAGTCCATGGCAGTGAGCTTACTGCATGTTCTCCTCATTGCCCTAAGAATCTCAAACTCCACCATTTCACAGTCACTGCTTGCTGGTGAGAACAAGGTCCAAGATAGCACTTCTCCTCACTGGCTCCTCTATGCCTTGAAGAAGGAAGTTATCATCAGTGCATTCCAGGAACCTCCTGGATTGCATATACCCTGCTGTGTTGTCCCTCCAACAGATATCAGGTGGTTGAGGTCCTCCATGAGGACCAGGACTCATAAATATGAAGTTGCTCCTGTCTGTCTATAGAGCACCTCATGTGTGCTCAGTCTTCCTAGTTGCATGGCCTGTAGCAGACACATGATTATGTCACCTTTCCTTGCCTTCCCTTTAATCCTGACCCATAAGGTCTTGGTCTGCTCTTCATCCATCCCCAGACAGAGCTTCAGGCAGTCCAGATGGTCATTGACCAAGAGGGCGGCAACCCATTCTTGTCTTCTCTGCCTGTGCTTCCTAAAGAGCCTTCATCCTTCCATTCCAACACTCCAGTCATATGGTCATCCCACCACATCTCCATGATGCAAATAAGATCACAGCCCTGCAGGTGTGTACATGTCTCTGACTCCTCTTGTTTATTCCCCATGCTGATTGTGTTTGCATAAAGTCATTTAAGTAGGGGCCCCAATGAATCTGCCTTACTGGCTGCAGTGGCTGGAATTCCTTTGTGCTGTTCTTCAGGTGGTCTCCTGCTGACCTGCAGCCCCTCTCCAGACTCCTGACATCTCTAACTTGCACTGGCATCAAACTGGCAGGAGTGGGATGAACTGAGGTTCCCATTCCCTTGGCAACTTCCATTGTTTAAAATCAAACTGACTTCAGCAAAACCTAACAATTCATTTCACTGAAAAGAGTCAAAAAGAGTGACTAAAAATGCAGGGTACTTGCTTATGTGAACAAGCTGGTTTGTAGACTACAGAGTTAGATTTTCATCTTTTAAAGTAAAAACTTATTTGCTTCATGGACACAGTATAAATATGTAGATAGTGTGGTTCCTTTTTAAAGTGCATACCTTTTCGCTTGGCATAATATGGGGGATGAGATTTTGAAAGCCCTCAGTATTGACCTAAGCTTGTTCTCATTTCAGATGCTTCTAGTGACTGCACAAGAAGGGATTTCTGTCAGGCCTGAGTGCTGTTGAAAATCCTATCCATCCTTTTAGTAGTACTTATCACTTTGTATTGTTTTATGAATACAAAGTCTCATATAAAATCATAAGCAAAAAATCCATGACTTTTGAGTAAGAATGTTAAGCATTTCATTAGTGCCAACAGTGAGTGACAAGAAATTACATCTTCAGACAAACCCTTACAGTACTGAAAGTGCTGTATATCCATTTCATTTTAAATTGCCTGTGCTGAATGAGGATGAATAAGAATATGGCCTTGAGAGGGACAAACAGAAAAGATACTTGATGCTTGATTGTCACAAATATAGGCTTATTCTGATCACTGTTTTTATAACTAGTAACTTATGCAATATAATTTTTAAATTTAATTTAAATTTAATGTAATATTTTAATTTAACTTTGTCATTAAAAAGTTATTAATTAAACATTTTATACTGTAATTTCAAGGATTAAGTAAATTTCAAGTAAAGGTATAAAACTTACAAAGCTCTTAATCAGACCTAGGCAACCCCATTTCCCTCATTAATTCACGTGTTGTGTCCTGAGATCTGCATTTTGAATGAGTTCATTTAAAAGTATGTTATGCGGTTTGAATTTGAAAGCTCTTTAACTGGATAAAAATATAGCTGCTGTGCCAATTAGAGATTGTCTGGATTTATCTCTCTAATTTAAATTTCAGTCCACTGTCCACTGTCCTGTCAGTCAGATTTGCTTCCTTTTTCCTTCTCTCAGTAAAAGTACTTGAATGACATGAACGACAGGTAACTTTCATAAATTACTTCTTTCATGAAAAAGAACATTTGGATTATTACATAATTTTGGGCATGAGGGAGCTCTAGATCAATTTTCTGTATCATTTTCAATGTTTTTAAACATTTCAAGATCATGAGCACCAGAAAACCTGAAAGTAAATCTTGGCAGTTCAGGTATTCAGAGAATACTGAGCACGACAGCGAGCACAAGGAGGGAGCAACAATGGTGAGTTACCTCTGTGTGGTTCTGCTACATTTGCACTTTTCCTGAAAAATGTAAGCAGGATTCTTAATGGAAAAGGCCTTTTTCAGAATTAATTCCATTTTATTGCTTTTCTTGTGCTTCTTAGCAGTAAATACTTACCTTGTTTCAGCTTTTTGTTTCCATTTGTGTCCTATTTTGGATAATCTCATCAAACATTGAGTATCCATTGCACTGAATTCATTAACACAGGCAATATTGCTGTGGCTGGCCCATGCAGTGTAAGGTAGGATGGGCTGGGGAGGTGGTCACTCCAGGTCATGCTAATGTGCATTGGATTGAGAAGTTTGAATTGTTCCTTTTGTGTAGAAAAACAGATGCATGTAGCTTCCAGAAAAGTCAGTCTCTAAAGCTGTAGCACCCACTTTTAAATTATTCCTGTTTTTCTTTATTTCCCTGTTTCTATGCTGCTTTCTGTTTGTGCTTTTTATCCCCTTTTCCCAAGAGGTAGCAAGAGTTCTTCTCACCTTTCTTAGACAAGTTCCATCCAGGCTGATTTATTTCAGAGTGTTTATACAGTTTTCCAAAGGTGCAGATATTGGCTTTGGCTTAAATGTGCGTTGTAGAAGTGACCCTGCCAAAGACTGCTGTGGAGCAACTGCAAGCAGAGTTCCTTGTGTGTGTGCCAGGGCAAACTGTCAAGGGAAGAAAAGGAAAGCTGCAGGAAATGGGGAGGGAATCTTGGCATTGTCTAAAATGGAGCTTTCAGATTTGCTCTACATGATAAATCCTTACCTCTTCTAATTTATCTCTGGGTTTATTTATTTATTTATTCTTATTTGGAAATAGAATAAATGAGAAAAGAATATATCCACAACTGTCATTTGGGTAGAATATATAAAATATTCTGGTTATCGATATCAAGATAAAAAGAATGCAAAGCTAGGATATAATTGACTCTTTCAAAATAATTGGTAACATTTTTATTAGAATGACATCAAACCCAAAATCTTGTGCAAAATCCAGTTCAGTTATGAACAAGGAAAGCTGAGACAAAAAGGAAATCAAATATAGTGGGCCCTGCATTAAATTCATGCTTTCCCCAAATGGAACTGGTTATTAATCTTTCTGTCTTGGAAATAAAAACATTCTTCACATTTCACCAATCCACCAGCTCTGCTTTATGAGCCAGATATTTGTTCTATTAGTATGTCATATATGTACCAGTGCTGCAAGCAGCACACGTATTACTTGCTAAAGTCAATGACATTGCTAGTTTATTCTTACTTAGGGAACCCATCAGTGACCAGCTTAATTTAGTGCAGGTTGGGTTCTACTATTGAAATATTCTAATTTGACCATAAAATTGTATTATTTCCAGCACCCATCTCATTTGCAATTAAAAATCAGTTACAATCTAAGTATTTCTGAAACTTAGGCGTAGATTTAAGCACTTTATTTTAGCTGTCCCATTGGAAAATATTGTTCATGTCTACTTTTAATTTTAAAATTTTCAATGGCTTTACTGAGTGACAAAACACTAGAATTCAATTTGTAAAATGGATAACAATCATTACATCTATATAATAATCTTCAGTGATATTTACTTGACAATAGGGTTTTAAATATAAACTAAAAATACGCATTTGTGTTTAATCTTTGCAGTCTTTTTGGTTACCTATTCTCTGTGATTTATTTCCCTGAAACTTTCAGTATTTTCAAGTCATAAAAGGAAACAAAGGTTCCTCGCAATGCTGGAATGACTTCATATTCATGCAGGTGGTGTTTATGCTACTGATTGCCAATGTACGCTTGTATCAGCATTAAAGTGACCAGGTTATATATTTCAGAAGTTTGTTAATGTTGCTGCAACTTACTTCACCTCCATTATAGAAATTTATTCATGCCATTAAGAGGACTTTGTTCTGGATTCAGTTAATCTTCAGTCTGGATAAAATGCTGCAGCTTTACACATAGCAGTATCCTTGACATAGCTGCAGAGCTCATATAAGTTAATGTAATTGTTTGTGTGCAAGACCCTTGATATTGACCTCAGAGATACCAAATTCTGCCTCTACTAACACTCATATAAATCAGGAGTAGGTCCATTGATTTCAATTACTCAGTATTTACAAGGAAATGAAACTCAGAATATAATTTACCCTATACATCTAAATTTTACCATGACAGGAACATGCACAGTCACTACTTCCTTGAATGAACCAGAGAATTCAAAGATGTTATGGGTAAGTGGAGAACAGGGATGTCCTGAAAGGGTAAAAGTTAGAGAAAGTAGGTGAACAGCTATTTTAAACTACACAAATCACAATTTCATCTTCCTTTGCCCCCGCAAAATATCTTCTGCTTTTAACTGTCCTAATCTCTTACCAGATGTAGCTGTATTTAGAATCACCCTTTTGGGCATCACTCTATGGTGCAGTATGGATTACTTTTATTTTGTTATTGTGAAGAACAATTGTAAATTCTGTACTTTTGAGTCTAGTTTCTGTTCCTTGACTCCATGATAACAGAAAAGGAGAGATTGAAATTTCATCTAAGCCAGAGAGCAGTATTTTAGCATTTATAGTGAACAATGGCTAATCTAAGCCTTAAATAAGATATAGAAAAAACTGAGATTTTGGAGAGACAAATAAATGCAGCTTCACTATACATGATGTATAGTGTAGGAAACAACTCTTGCTGTCTTTCACCCAGTTATGTGGACTGAAAAATAAATCTTTATCAGGTTTTTATATCTAATGAAGCTATAGTAACTAGTCCTATAAAATATTAAGCCTTTTCCAGGAAAGAATCCACATGTTTGCTTATGCCTGCAAAGAGCCATGTAGTTCACGGTGCTCTATAAATTATGATACTGGATGATCCTTGTGCCTCAGCTTTGACTCTTTCAGCTGAGTAAAACTGAAAGTTTGTTTAAAAATCTACTGTATTCTCAATAGAAGTTATTTTTATAGCTCTTGGTTTTGAAATGTATTTTATTCTCTGTTCCATAAATAATAATTCCTCATGATATGGATATAATGATGTTTGCTAAAATTTCCTGTAGGTGGTAAATATTTTCCCATTTTCTCTAGCCGTCATTAAACTGTATTCCCTGTCCAGAAAATAACAAAAGATAATAGCATGAAGTACCTATCTGGGTCATCACATTTAAATTGTATAGAAATAGATAAAAGAAAACGTTAAAGAAAATTGGTTCCTTTCCTCTGCAGAGACTTGTTCCTCCAGGGTTTCCTAAGGATGGGCATCTTTAATCTTTAGAACCAGACACTTTGCTGAAACTGTGTCCCAGAATAAAAATATTTTTGTACAGTAAATACGTTTTGCAAAACTGAGTGTTGTAGCTGTCATATTCATCATGAAAACCTCAGTGTGGAAAGCTATTTATTTCTCTGACATTGAGAGTGCACTTGCATACATACACATCCTTCTGATTAGGAGATACAAACTTGCTCTGCTCAAGCTGGGTTGTTTTGGGTTTTTTGCTTCTCTTTCATGCACAAAGAAATAGCATCTTCACTGATTGATTATTTCATAACTACTAGTGTATTTAGTTCTGCAATAATCCTCTTTAAAATAAAAACTGTAAGTTTTAAAAGGTAGGGCAGTGTCAAAAGATACAGGTTTGCATTTAGTAATAATATCAGTGGTGCATAAATAATTCAGTTATGGCTCTATCTGCATCAGCAGATGCCTAACCCTCAATTCAGAGGTTTGTAAATTTTATGTGGACATAAGAAACAAGTAGTAGAAAGCTCACATTTAATTCTTAGTTTAAGACTGAATGACCTGCTTTTTATTCAGGCATCATGATATCAAAATTACTGAGCTCTTTCTCTGATTTTTATGTGGTACTGATAAGCATTTTCACTGGTACTAACATTGCAGTCCCTGTTATATGGATACAGAAGTGCTTCCGGTTTTAGAGTCAGATATCTAATCTTGAAGAAATATATTCTGTATATCCTGGTGTTGTGAATTTGACCTTATAAAACCATGTCAAATTAAGATTAATTAAATTTGTGCTTTTATATTTACCCAGTCCCTTAGAAGTTTAAAATAATCCCTTCTTTTGCTCAGATTTTACCATCTCTGTATGCCTGTGGTGAGCAAGATAAAGTGAACAGAATTTCTAACATTTTGCAGGGCTTCTTCAAAAAGGAGGGGCTGAAAACTCAGAACAAAAAATTGGTACAGGACTTCAGAGGACAGAGATTGCTTTCTCATATGGATAATTCTACTAGTAAAATGTTGTTTTCAGGGCTGAATGAAGATAATAGACTTAATTATTCTACTAGTTTATAGGTGATACGTAGATAACAGCTAGCCTGTACCATATGCATATATGCACTAACTTCATAATAATTTACTTTGTAAGTTTTACCAGCTAAACTTGGGGCTGAAATATGAGACTGTCTTATAATGTATTGATTTCATCCTCTATGTGAAGTAATGCGATATCAGTACTCTAATGTCAGCGATCCCTCCCAGTGCAAATCACCAATAAAATTATTTTTGGATGTGCTCACTGGTCCTCAAAACTAGCTCAGTTTTAATGGGACATGAAAATGAACATATAAGAACAGAGTAGATTTTCGACCCACCACTGGAACTTGCAAAGTAACAAAATCCTGAGAGGAAAACTGAGAAACAATACTGGAGGTATATATGGATACAGTGTAAAAGATTTCTCTTCAGAGTTACATTTAAAGGTTATAAGCTAAGCAACATTTTCATTATTCATCCACAAGGCCAGTGGTTAGGGATAAGTAGCCTTCACACTACTGCTCAATCTGCAGATACCATTACAATGAATTTTCCCATGAGTATCTACTAAATATATGAGATATAGATCTATTGCACATGAAAGTCTTGAAGCAATTTACATCTTAGGCATTTAATTACTGCAGAGTTAAAATAAAAGAATGCCATCAGAGAAGGAATATATTGTTCAAAAAAGCTACACTGCAAGATAATTTTACTTCTCTTTCATAACCATAGAATTTGTCAGTTAAGATTTTCATCTGCTATGGTAATTTATGGCTCAGCGTGATAAGAACTCCAACAACACTCCACTGCTGAGGTATTTCCCTCACTGATTTTAATGCCTACCCTCATCAAGCACTTACTGTCATCACATGCAAGGATGAACTGGTTTATAAACTATGGAAAATGGTGCATCTCTAATGTATGTAGTCAGGGACTGTGGGATACAGATGTGCCACTGCTTATACTACAGTGTCCTAACAGCATATATTGGGTATAGGCAAGGAAAATTAATCTTAATTAGAGAAAGAATTAAAAAATTTACTATATGCTTACTGCCACCAGATTTAATTGGAAATCATATGACTCTTTTAAAAGCAAAATTAGATAAGAAAAATACAATATTATGTCATCATTTATTACTGAAATTAAGGGGAAGATGTCTATGCAGTTCATGTATCCATGAGCCCTATTGGTCTTTTAGCATTTCTTCCTTGACCTGGACTCCATTACAAATTTTGTATTCCTTCTTTAATCGTTTCAATGAAATAGATGTTTTTAATGCAAAGCAATGCTCTCATCCAAAATAATTTGGACTGTTAGAGAGGGAAAACCAGAATAAAGATAGCAAGACAGGACCAAATTTGCACTTTTAAATAGTTTCAGTTTATCCTGGGTATAATTAAAAGAAATCTTATCAATTCAATGGTAGCTAGCAATAGAATTGCTTATTGTGGTGATTTTAACCTGACTGGATGACAGGTGCCCACCAAAGCCAGTTTATCACTCCCCTCTGAAAGTGGACAGGGGAGAGAAAATATAACAAAAGTCTCCTGAGTTGAGATAAGGACAGGGAAGACATCAGTCACCGATAACCATCACGGGCAAAACAGACTTGACTTAGGAAAATTAACTGAACTTATTACCAATCAAAATCATAGAAGGATGATGAGAAGTAAAACGAATATTAAAAAACACCTTCCCCCCACCTCTCCCTCCTTCCCAGGCTCTACCTCCTTCCCACCAGTGGTACAGGGAGACAGGGAATGGGGGTTGCAGTCAGTTTACCACATATGGTTTCTGCTGCTGCTTCCTCCTCTGGGATAGGAGCCCTTCCCCTGCTCCAGTGTGGGGCCCCTCCCATGGGAGACAGTTCCCCATGAACTTCTCCAAAGTGAGTCAGTCCTTCCCATGGGCCACAGTTTTTCATGAACTGCTCCAGCATGGGTCCTTTTCCACAGGGCACAGTCCTTCAGGGACAGATTGCTTCAGCACAGGGTCACAAGTCTAGCCAGCAAACCTGCTCCAGCACAGGCTTCCCACAGGGTCACAGCCTCCTTTGGGTGCATCCACCTGCTCCACTGTGGGGCTCCTCCAAAGGCTGCAGGTGGGTCTCTGCTGCCCCATGGCCCTCCGTGGGCTTCAGGGGCACAGTCTGTCTCACCATGAGCAGGGAGTATGTCAACTCTGGCACCTGGAGCACCTCCTCCCCCTCCTTCCTCACTGACCCAGTTTCTCTCACATTTTCTCACTCTCTGACTGCAGTTACTTCCGTGCAGGAACTTTTTTCCCCCCTTCTTAAATATGTTTCCACAGAGGCGTGACTAGCGTCTCTGTTGGGCTAGGCCTTGGCCAGCAGTGGGTCTGTCTTGGAGCCGCTGGCATTTGCTCTGTCGTACATGGGGGATGTTTCTAGCAGCTTCTCAAAGAAGCCACCCCTGTAGCCCTGCTCCTTCTGCCCCTCCCAAAATCCTTGGCATGCAAACCCAATACACATATTAGGGAAAGTGATTATGGTGATCCATGTAAAGAAATGAAACAATTGGTTTACACATACAGTAAGTTATTACTATTATACGTAATATATTTTGCCCCTGTACTTTCTTTAAGAATTGTGTTGTGTTTTGGGTTTATTTTCCCAACCAACACAGGTTCATTCTGTTGATTTTTAAAACTAGCTTTTCAAAATATTAAAAGCAGCAAGTCCATAAATATTGCACCTTCACTGATTTTCTGTCTTGTATGTAAATTGGGTTATCTCTTCCCCCTCCCTCCCCGAAAAAGGGAAACAAAATCCATTAAGGCTTATTCAACACAAAGGAACATGTCTTAACTTCATAAATTTGCAAGGAATTTGACTGTAGAATATACCAAGGAAGTTTTACTGCATGATTACCTTTTTTCATATTCTTCTCCTAGAATTTAATTTACTGACTAATGTAGCATGCTGTTAGGCGAGTCTGACTTTTGCTGTGCTTCATTATTAGGCCTGTAATAGCAGTGTGAGGAAAATTACAGTTTTTAACAAATGTATGGTTTCCAAACTGAAAAAAACATAGGTGTAATGTGACTCATGCCCTAGGCTATATTCATGGTGATAAGAAAACTTGCAGTATTTTCCCATGATAAAAAAATGCTGAGATGAGAACATAAATTACCACTTCCCAAGAAAGTAATTGCTGTAAAACCCAAAATTTTTTGTTAAGGTATCCACACAAGGCCCATTAAAGGAATATGCTTCTTTGCTTCATGTACACTGGAGAGGATGAATACATTTATGTTAAGTTGTTATGCAAAACAATTGCTTTTAAACAATGTGTTGTTATTAAATCACTATTGGCAGAAGATTCATAAATCTAGACAGGGTAACTGGTAGCCATTTTGTCTGCTGTGACAAACCTGGTGAAAGCCTAGTATTACTGCTTTAGTCCTTCTTAGGTTATTTCCTTCAGTTCTTCAGCAAAGATTGTGAGGTACAAGTGCCCTGATAAAATAAAACTGTTTTCTTATGTTTGTTTGTGAGAGGAGGTGAATGTATGTGAAATGATGTGCAGATGCTTCTTTTGTGTTTTTTTGTAATATAACCTGCGAGAGCTAATGAAGACATAGCTTCATTCAACAGCTCTGCATGTGTTGGAGTTTTTCTACCTCATTTGCAGCTCTTCATGGTCTTGTTTTGTATTATGATGCCTATGGAAATACTATATCCATAGTGTTATTTCCTTCATATTCTTTATTCTATTAGCAGTGTTCCAGTTTCTTCTTCACAATTTTGATGTGCTATATGGGAAGAAAGATAAAAAGTAGCACTGTTCCTAGTATTCCATCTGCAAATATGCTGAAGGTATACTCTACACCATCATCCAGATCATTAACAAAGATGTTAACAAGAATTGAACCCAGAATTGTCTCCTGGGGTGCTTGACTAGTTACTAGACTCTAAGGAGACTGATCACCACCCTCAGGGTCCAGTCATTCAGTTCACCTCACTCTCTGCTCATCTAGTCCATACTTCATCATTTTCCCTATGAAGACTGTATGGGAAAGAGAAGTATTTCAAGAGTACCTTGCAATGGGAAGACAGTGCTGCAGAAAATAGTCACTATATTGTAATTCTTTCCATGTTGCATAAAGTAGAAAATAAAGAATTACTCTTTATGGCTGCTATCACATATCAGTTATAAAATAGAACATAATTGAAACTTTCCGATATCTCTATTGGAGGTCTGTTGAAGAACTATTATGGGAACTTTACACATTCCATTAATTTCCAGATGCACAGTTTTTTTACCAGTTTCTTTTTGAAAATTGTTCCTAACTGGAGTCAAAATTACCTGAGTCCCACCTTCTTTCAGGAAAACTTTTAGAAAAATCTAAATTTTCTTTTCAATGTAGTAAAATCACAAAAAAAAACTGAATTAAATTTAAATTTTAACAATTTACATTTCTAAATTGCTGAATTCAAATTTAAATATAAATCTGCTATCTAAATTATATTTGTCTAAAATCAGTAACCTAGTGAGTGCATGGCATTTCTTTTTTTGAGGGAAATTTTTTATGATTGTTCTTTCTTTGTACACTTATATTTCCTGCTCATGTTCCTGGAATTTGTCAACAAGTAGATAATTTATGATAAAGGAATTTTAGGATTGAATAGAAAGATAGTAAACACCTTGTAGTAAATATTAACATCTTCAACAGAGTTGTGAGTGAGTATCTTTTTGCAATCACAATCCAGAAGTAAGAGCATGTTCTGTATCTTTTGGACTCCCTCCGTTAATTTTGTACCAAGAAGCTAAATACGACAGATGCAAAACAGAGAAAAGATATCCAAGTCTGTATGAATGCAGTTAAAAATACCCAGACATCTTTAATTTATGGAATCCCAAGCAGATGGTAAAATATGTTTACTGAACTCTTGTCTCTTTTTCTCTGAAGAACCAGAAGCTTTAAATATCACAGCATGTTTCAGAATTTGGCAGTGAGGCCGTGAGTTTTCTCTGGTTTCTTCTTCTGGTTTTTTTTTTTAATCCTAATAGAATGTTCTTAAATTTGGAACACTGTTAAGATTTGTGATAGCTACAAATCTGACTCAAATTACTTATTTGAGATCACGATGTGAAAAATTTATTTTTAAAAATGATATGAAAGAAAATATGTTGTCTTACTACTATTTTCAGTGTCTGTACTACTATTTGATTTAGGAATTATATATTCACACTGTCAGAATTAGGCTACTTTGAAGGCCAAAATTACAATTGAATTATGTAGTTTGTATTCTTGTATAATAGGATCAGTATGAGATGGTTTCATTATTTTTTCGCAGAAGGACAATGTGGTGTTTGTCTGAAGCATGTCTTCCAGATGACATTTGTTCCTACTTTGAGACAACAAAAGACTGAAGTCCTGCAGTCACTGACAATTTGTTTCAGTCACTAACTGAGGATCCTCTTAGAACTTTCCTGGTTTTACTTCTTCAGTTCTGTTCAGTCAAGATGGGGTTTTTTCACTTCATTTTTATTCTTATTCTTTTCTTGTGTAGGTTCTTGATCATAACTCGGTTTCAGAAATTAAATAACATAATTTAAGTGATTAGAAGAAGAGTAGCAGGAAAGAATCAAAACTACTGTTACTACATATCAGTAAGTGATATCAGATACCACATATAAGATGCTATTTGTACCTGCATGTGGCTCCATGTTCAGGTGTTTATTTTAGTAATATGTTTGGTAATATTCCTGTTTGAGAACTATGTATATATTTAATAGTAGTGCTCTACATACCTAGATAGCTATTAATAATTATACTATGCCTTCATGTCCTCCCTGGAAGTTATGTACTTGTTTTGAATTATTCTGAGAACCTGTTGATGTTAAGAAAATTCCAATTATTCAAAATTTTTTATTCACACAATCTTCAAGATAATGGATTACGCACTATTGGTCTTCTGCATGAGGTTAATCATTTTTGCAAAGCAATTAGAAGCCATATATGTTAAAGTCTGTGTGTACAACCTGTGTGAATCTATCTGAAAAGATCAAATTACAGTCTAGATCTTCTGAATACTTAGAAGCCTGCCTAAGCCAGAACAGGACAGAGAAGAAGCTATGGCTGGGCAATGTGCAGGAAGGAAATAGCAGGCAGGTGACCATTCTTCAGGATTATTTCTCTAAATAAATTCCTGAATCTCAGACTCCAAATGAAAGAGGGAAAATGGGGTTTTGGACACTAAATTTTTATGGGCTTTTTAATGGATTCTGAAGGAGCAGGCAAAACAGAAGCAGAGTCCTGCTGTTGTCACCTATGTAGCCAAGACTGGATTCACATCCAAAGTGAAAGTCATGTCCATTTTATGACTCACATTCCAAAAATCTTGTGGGGTATGACTGAATTTAGATTTTTTTCTTCCTTCTCTAAAAATAGTGACAACAGAAAGTATTCTCATGCAAGCAACTCTGTATTCTGACTGTTCTGAGTGAGAACTACTCTAGCAATTCAGGGATGACTAAGCCTCAGAGTTTGAGTGAGGAATGTATGTGTATGTGCATGTGTACGTGTGCATATCCTATTTTATATATCGAAAAATGTGGAGAACTGTGTGAAAGTTGAATTTGATCCCACTCACTCTGCAGGTTTCCCATTCAGCAAGTATAATACTAATAAAGAGGAGGAACACAGTTAAATACGTAACACTTGACAATTGAATTTGACAACAGAGCAGAAAACTGAGTGGTTTGGGGAAGCAGATTATAAGGATGGAGACACATACCTTTCAATAAATGCTTTAATATATACATCATTGTGATCTGTTTAAAGTCTTTATTTTTCCTCATACAGTCCTAAAATTTGCATTTCTTTAATTCCATAAATATTTTCTGTAATAATTCATTTTGTTTATTAATCATTATATTGATTCTTTAGAAAGTTTTCAGACTTTCTAAGTGCCTAGAGTAACATTAAATATGTATAAACATAGGGCTATTAATAATACTTGACATTCTTGACATGGATAATTTAATTTATTCCTTTGAACAATGGCCTCCCAAACACTGACATTCTAAGCTTGTGAAACATGAGTGCTACTCTGTGAAATCCTCTAAATAATGGTTGTGAAGAAAGTGAAGGTGTGAAGTGTGTATATTTAAAAGAAAATTTGGAAGCAGTTCTCTTGAAAAGTCTGGTTCTGAGTGTGGTATTAATTTACCTCTTGAATGTTCCATCAAGCGTAAGGGTTAGATTTAACATCTTTCATTTGTGTCAAGCACTTGTACTATTCTGTTGTGATTGATAGTTATAAGCATTTGAACTGCACACACAATTAAATGTTTTTTAAATTAACTGTTCCAGAACTTCAGTATTGATTTTCAAAAATGTATGGATCTAAATGTCAACAAGTTGACTAAAAATAAAGGTAGGAATATGGGAATTGTGGTTATGGAAGGTATGTTTTCAGCTGTGACAAAGACATCTGAAACCTAACTCTTCTTTGTCTCTTCCTCCAGCAACTTAATAAGATAAGCTTATTATGGCCAGTGCCTTAATTTAAAAAAAGGTAAACAAATACTTTACGGCCTAGCAGGTATCACTCACTTGGTGATTTTAGGATATGGAAATGTTTTGGTTAAGCAACCTGTATCTATTCTATCTGAAGGAGCCAAAACACTTTCCTCTGGTTAGGCCAGGCTTTGTTTTAGTTGAATCAAACTGGGGAAGTAAGCTGCTCAGAGGCATTTAATGTCTTGTCCTTGGCTTGCCCATTTCTTGCACAAGGGTTTTGACCAGAATTGCTGGAATTCCTTTCAAATAAGCTAAAATTATAATATTTCTTGTTTATGAGCATTTCCCTGTACAGATAGATAAATTATGAATTCTCTTAATTTCTTCTGAATACATCAGCTTGTAATTCTGACATATCTGTTATATTTGCATTTTCTTTCTGGTCCTGAGAATATAGGAGCTGGAGCTGTAATAGCTATCAGAATATATTTTCTAATGCTTTTTTTTTTTTTGTTCTTTAACCTTGTTCCTTAATGCACAAGTCTTCAACAAGACAAGAAAATGGATTTAGTCAGCTACTTGTCTTTCTTACTTAAAAGTACCTGGTTGTCCCTTTAAATAGTCATATAAAGGGAAAGGAAGGAAGCATCCTCTGTAACCTGATCATCTGACTGATAACAAAATTTCACATAAACATTTTCTGATTTTCCTGTGAAAAGAAGGACTGTCAAAATGGGACAAAATGTGAAAGTACTGGAAGAAAAACAAAGTGCAATGGTAAAAACAGAACTCCAAGTCTGTTGTGAATGATATGTCTAAATATATGTGTGGATAGTGATTTAAACTTGTACCCTTCTAAACCTGTACAGTACACTTCGAGCCAGCAGATATTCTAAATCTTGTTCTGTGTAGGGCAGAGTTCCTCCCAAATGCTGACTTTGTCTTTAAAACTCTATTTCTCTACTTGTTATCATATCAGTTCCTAAATAATGAAGCTAATTAAATGTGTTCCCCTTTTCTTCTCTGAAGAATGTAAGAAAAAGACTCATCACAAATCTACCTTATAATTAAACGAATTGAGCATTGTTATAGAGGATTTACACTGTATTAGAGGAATTACAATTTGTTGATTCCTAATTTAGTTTTTACATTGTGATTACATCAAGGTCTGCAAAAAGGAGTCTTTTCTTGCTGTGGAAAATTATATATATACATATAAACATATATTTATGTTTATGTGAGGATATAGCCATAGCCTCAAGTGCAGATATAGCTTGGACAGCAAGGGACACAACATCAGATAAAAAATACTTTCTGTGAGATGAAAGTAAATTCAGCAACTCTGTACGAAATTCGGAGTTTAAGCAATCTGGCAAACTTTTGATGGGAAAGCAAAGAACAGGAGGTGGTCAGGACTGCTAGAAGCCAATCCAATGTAATTTCAATGAGGCAAAACATGATGTGCAGCTCAGCAGAGAGTCTGAGCCATGATTGCCAGAGGTAAATCACACCTGACTGATCTGATTGTCTTCTATCATAAAATGTCTGGGTCTGCAGTTGAGGAGAGAGCAGTGGATGTCACTTAGACTGACTTTAGCAAAACCAGTGATACTGTCACCCACATTAAACATTATGATCAAGATGGGTGGAAAACCAGATGGGTAAAAATTCTATGGATGATTGGACTCAGAGAATAGTGGTTAATGGATTGAACACTGTATAGGGGTTGATAACAATTGGAGAGTCTTGGGCCTGTTGTATTTGACATCTTTATCTATGACTGGAAGAAGGCTGTGGAGTGCACTCAGCAAATTTCTAGGTGACACTAAAGTGGGAGAAAAATAAATATAAAAATTAATAGTGAAACTTCTTTTAAAATGCTATAATTCACCACAAAAACTAAATTACTTAGAAAGTATATATGTGAAAGAATAGAGTGAATTAACCTGAATGTCAGGTTAATTCATTAATCTGTTACAAAATACAGCACAATGAGTATGCTGAAATGTACAGAATCTACAAAAAGATTAGCACAGTAGAGCTACAACTGATAGGTCATTCTTTGTTTTATTTCACTTAATCAGAAAGTAGGAGAAATATCTTTCGAGAGCTGCATTTCAAATTATCAGGTTTTGGAAATATGAATAAGACCTAAATAAAACTGTGTTCCAGATAGGTAGGTAATGATCTGAATTTCCAAACTGGGAACACTCAGAATGTCACACTGAATTTGCAGATAAAGTTTTAAAAGCATCTAATTTTTTTTTAAATCCTTTGTTATTTACCATGTGAAATCCATGTCTGGGTTTTACTCCTCTATCAGTACAGCTGTTGTTAATACAGTCTTTGTTTTAAGAACCTTATAAACTTTTATGAACCAAAACCTGCTTCTGATTAGATGCAGTGCATAGTCTTTTAGCAGAACATTTCAGTATGAAAGCTTTTTTAATGGAGGAGAAAAATAAAGCAAGGTATGTTGGCAGATATCACACAGTTAGTGATTATACAAGCTGCTAGGTTTGAGGATTAATCTGCTATGACCTCATAAGTATGGTAACACAAAGCTAAATGACTTTTTTTTTTCTTTTTTGGATACCAGTGTAATGCCTTTGAAGTTAATTTTTGGACTTTTTTTGGTAAGTTTTATGCATTTAATTAGGGCATCATAAAACCAGATTTCTCCACTATCATCTGGGTTATGATGCCATAAAGCACTCAGGTTTAACTACACATGGAGTTACTAAATTTGGTGCCAGTTCTTGATAAAATTAGATGGTATCATATAATTTGCTATGAAATAGTTTGTTGCCAAGTAGGCTATATTATCATTATGAATACAGGTGAACTGAAGGAACTTAGAAACTGCATACATTACTGTAATGTTAAGCTGCTTGTAAAATTGTCTGTAAGAACACCAAAAGAAGCAAGAGTAAAGGTTAGCCCTGCCAGTTAGACTACCCCAGGCATAATAGAAAGAACAAAGCTTTCAGTTCATCATTCAGCACTTTTTTAATAGAAAAAGTACGTTTCATTTCCTCTTTAATTACCAGTGTAACAGACAATGAAATGGAGATCAGGGATCAGAAGACCCAAATAAAAGCTCCTGGGTTTTTTTTCCCTTGTTTTCCTATCATATTCTTGCTCTTATGTTCCCATTTTCAACTCAGGCTTGTTGTCCAAATGGGAATATTGTTGGAAATGTAGATTTTACAGGACATTCAGAAAAAATATGCTTGTCCTACTCCCATTACAAGTCAATAAAAAAGCAGTAAGGATTCAGAAGTACTCTGAACAAAGTATTACTTGGCTATTCATATAAGCTATTGATAGAGCTTGTTTTTTAAGACTATAGAATCATAGAATCATAGAATCAGCCGGGTTGGAAGAGACCTGAAAGACCATTGAGTCCAACCCTACCATTGTTACTAGACCATGGCACTAAGTGCCACATCCAGTCTCATCTCAAAAACCTCCAGGGATGGTGAATCCACTACCTCCCCAGGCAGCCCATTCCAATGTCTGATTACCCTCCATAAAAAAATCTCTTCCTAATATCCAATCTAAACCTCCCCTGACAGAGCTTGAGTCTGTGCCCTCTTGTCCTGCTGCTGGTTGCCTGGGAGAAGAGACCAACCCCCACCTGACTACAACCTCCTTTCAGGTAGTTGTAGAGGGCAATAAGGTCTCCCCTGAGCCTCCTCTTCTCCAGGCTGAACACCCCCAGCTCCCTCAGCCTCTCCTCATAGCACTTGTGCTCGAGTCCCTTCACCAGTGTCATTGCTCTTTTCTGGTTCCGCTCCAGCACTTCAATATCCTTCCTGAACTGAGGGGCCCAGAACTGTACACAGTATTCAAGGTGACTAGATGTCTACACCTAACAATAGGTGTTGCCTATTCTTAAATTTTCTTTCAGTCTTTATTTTCAGTGTTTCTGGATCTTTCTAGACATATTCTCTTGACTGAATAGTAAGATGAAAATGCTGGTAGAACCCCAGAGCTGACAGCTCTTCTCCCCATTTTGTGCATGAAGTACAGGACAGAGACATTTGAGCTCGTGGAATGCCACAGAGGTTGCATAGCAACGAAAGCACGAAGCAGCTCATCCCTGCTGACTGTCAGACTCCCAGGACAGCAGAGGAAGTATTTCAGGGATTGCAACTTCAGATCTTTTAGGCTCTTTAACCTTTTGTGTTTCAAAGAAAAAATTATTTTTAAACAGCACTGGATAAGCATACATGGCTGTTCAGGTTCCACTGAGACAAGGAAAGTTGAACAGGAATATTAAACCAACTGTTTTTTAAAAAAGGTTTTTTCTTCTTCCTTGCACTTCCAGAGAAAAGCTAGATATAGGAGAAAAATGTGAAAGGAAAATAACATGGTCTACTGTCCATTGACATGGTGCTACAATTAATTTTTGTCAATGATAGAAAACCACTAATTGTTGCATTTTTCTGCATCAGTGGATTTGTTGTTGTGTAGTGAGAGCAGTAAGAGATGTATGATACACGTAGAATAAAGAAAGAGTTGGCAAGAAGGATTGACAGTTGAAGGTGGCAATGAAATGGTTGCAGTTTGGCCAGATAGCACTGGTCACTAAACAGGCAGCACTTACCATTGTTAACATATCTAATATTTTAGTTTCAGGATTTTCATACTTTACAAAGTAGAAGTGGAACTTTACAAAGTGTTTTTTTCATTTCTTTACAAAGGAAATATATGAATCCCAGTAACATTTCACACGTCTATAGCTGTTCCTTTAGAAGATTATAAAGCCCTTTAACAACACTAAGCAACAAAGCTTTGTGAACAAATTACTCCCAGATATAAACAAAAAACAAGTCTGGGTCCACAGAGAAATAATTAGGACAAACCATCACACTATTTAGATTGGAAATCATCATAGGAGAAGATTGCCTTTTTAAGCCTCTAAAGAGCTTGAAGTGATAAATTAATTTGTCAATGAAATGTAGACACCTCCTGTGTTAAACTGAGTGAGGATTTGTAGGATCACAAGTCTGGATTTAGGTGCCTAAAATCCACATACATTTCCTGTGATCCAGAGTCCTTAAGGGTAAGTGATTTAAAACAAACTTTTAAGGCAGTCAATAGTTGTATATTTGTCAGTAACTGATCCAAGGTTCCAGAGGCTGTTTTTTCAGGAGTGCTGAGTGGAGGCCAGCAGTAATGTGCTGTTGAACTTGTAGTAACTTAGAAAAGGTTACATACGGCTAAGTAGCCTGAAAAATGAGGTGACTCTACTTGCAGAGTTTGTAATAAGTTTTGGATTTAAAGACTATATATGATTAAATCCCTCTCCTGTAACCTATATTGCCTAATCTAGCATGGGTATTTTTTGGTGAAGCCATGTTTATATTTTTGGTAACTGCATAGTTGTAGAGGGGTTACTCTAGCTGAGGCACGGGCACGGTATTTCAATAGTAAAATTGTCTCTGCCATTTCACGTGCAAGCTTTGTTTCTAATCTTTATGTATTGTTTTACCATAGGATAAAATGCCCACCACAACTTATTCTGAATGTTCATACCTGATCTTTGCTTAAGAAGAATGAGGTGCAATTCAAGAAGTGGCCAATTTGTTATGATGCCTGTAAACCAAAGGCTGGCCCAACTGGGAATGGTATCTCAGTGGTTGAAAATGACAGGGTTTGAACTGCTGCTGAGCAGACACAATTAGGATCCTCATATCCCAAGATTAGAAAATTAATTTCCATGCCTGAAAGCAAAAGTAGTGCCAAGTACTAGAAGTACCCCAAGGTGAAAAGGCTCCAAGGCATGCTTACACAGATAAACAAAGCCCAGGATGCATTACATTAACTGCATGAAAAAACTGCTAAATAGATGGAGTGCAATACATTAGTAACATTCTTGCCCACATAATGATGTTATATATGTTTAAAGAACTATATTAAATAGCACATAAAAAGCTAATTAAGAGAAGGGCATTCTGCCAAATATATTTGTGTTGCCATTCAGAAATGATTCTGAAGTCAATACTGTGATTTCAGAACCTGAGTCCATTTGGGAAAGCAACACAATTTTGGAACCTCCAGTTTTCATAAAACCCATTAAATAAACTAAAATAACATTATTAAATAATTTCAATTTTTTAAAAATTTTAAAGTACTGTGAATATTCACCTACATCATTGACTATAAAACCAGCTATACTATTTTAAAAATAAAATGTTTGGTAAAGCTGAACAATTGGTCTTTGTTGAAGCATTTTTATTGCCAAGATGTTTTACCACATCACAGAACATACATACATACATACATACATATA